>NC_089849.1:126934292-127234292 GCF_035609145.1 Eleutherodactylus coqui
TGTATATACTGAGGAGAATCTACCTCACCTACTATGTGTATATACTGAGGAGAATCTACCTCACCTCTATGTGTATACACTAAGGAGAATCTACCTCACCACTATGTGTATATACTGAGGAGAATCTACCTCACCTCTATGTGTGTACACTAAGGAGAATCTACCTCACCACTATGTGTATATACTGAGGAGAATCTACCTCACCTACTATGTGTATATACTGAGGAGAATCTACCTCACCTACTATGTGTATATACTGAGGAGAATCTACCTCACCTCTATGTGTATACACTAAGGAGAATCTACCTCACCTCTATGTGTATATACTGAAGAGAATCTACCTCCCCTCTATGTGTATATACTGAGGAGAATCTACCTCCCCTCTATGTGTATATACTGAGGAGAATCTACCTCACCTCTCTGTGTATATACTGAGGAGAATCTACCTCCCCTCTATGTGTATATACTGAGGAGAATCTACCTCACCACTATGTGTATATACTGAGGAGAATCTACCTCCCCTCTATGTGTATATACTGAGGAGAATCTACCTCACCTCTATGTGTATATACTGAGGAGAATCTACCTCACCTCTATGTGTATATACTGAGGAGAATCTACCTCACCTCTCTGTGTATATACTGAGGAGAATCTACCTCACCACTATGTGTATATACTGAGGAGAATCTACCTCACCTCTGTGTGTATATACTGAGGAGAATCTACCTCACCTCTATGTGTATATACTGAGGAGAATCTACCTCACCTCTGTGTATATACTGAGGAGAATCTACCTCACCTCTATGTGTATATACTGAGGAGAATCTACCTCACCTCTATGTGTATATACTGAGGAGAATCTACCTCCCCTCTATGTGTATATACTGAGGAGAATCTACCTCACCTCTATGTGTATATACTGAGGAGAATCTACCTCACCTCTATGTGTATATACTGAGGAGAATCTACCTCACCTCTATGTGTATATACTGAGGAGAATCTACCTCACCACTATGTGTATATACTGAGGAGAATCTACCTCACCTCTGTGTGTATATACTGAGGAGAATCTACCTCACCTCTGTGTGTATATACTGAGGAGAATCTACCTCACCTCTATGTGTATATACTGAGGAGAATCCACCTCACCACTATGTGTATATACTGAGGAGAATCTACCTCACCTCTATGTGTATATACTGAGGAGAATCTACCTCACCACTATGTGTATATACTGAGGAGAATCTACCTCACCTCTATGTGTATATACTGAGGAGAATCTACCTCACCTCTGTGTGTATACACTGAGGAGAATCTACCTCACCTCTATGTGTATATACTGAGGAGAATCTCCCTTCCCTCTGTGTGTATATACTGAGGAGAATCTAACTCACCACTATGTGTATATACTGAGGAGAATCTACCTCACCTCTATGTGTATATACTGAGGAGAATCTACCTCCCCTCTATGTGTATATATACTGAAGAGAATCTACCTCCCCTCTATGTGTATATACTGAGGAGAATCTACCTCACCTCTATGTGTATATACTGAGGAGAATCTACCTCACCACTATGTGTATATACTGAGGAGAATCTACCTCACCTCTCTGTGTATATACTGAGGAGAATCTACCTCACCTCTATGTGTATATACTGAGGAGAATCTACCTCCCCTCTATGTGTATATACTGAGGAGAATCTACCTCACCTCTATGTGTATATACTGAGGAGAATCTACCTCACCTCTATGTGTATATATACTGAAGAAAATCTACCTCCCCTCTATGTGTATATACTGAGGAGAATCTACCTCACCTCTATGTGTATATACTGAGGAGAATCCACCTCACCCCTGTGTATATACTGGGGAGAATCTACCTCACCTCTGTGTGTATATACTGAGGAGAATCTACCTCCCCTCTATGTGTATATACTGAGGAGAATCTACCTCCCCTCCGTGTGTATATACTGAGGAGAATCTACCTCACCACTATGTGTATATACTGAGGAGAATCTACCTCACCTCTCTGTGTATATACTGAGGAGAATCTACCTCCCCTCTATGTGTATATACTGAGGAGAATCTACCTCCCCTCTATGTGTATATACTGAGGAGACTCTACCTCCCCTCTATGTGTATATCCTGAGGAGAATCTACCTCACCTCTATGTGTATATACTGAGGAGAATCTACCTCACCTCTATGTGTATATACTGAGGAGAATCTACCTCCTCTCTATGTGTGTATATACTGAGGAGAATCTAACTCACCTCTATGAGTATATACTAAGGAGAATCTACCTCACCTCTATGTGTATATACTGAGGAGAATCTACCCCACCTCTATGTGTATATACTGAGGAGAATCTACCTTAACTATATGTGTATATACTGAGAAGAATCTCCCTCACCACTATGTGCATATACTGAGGAGAATCTACCTCACCTCTATGTGTGTATACTGAGGAGAATCTACCTCACCTCCATGTGTATATACTGAGGAGAATCTACCTCACCACTGTGTGCATATACTGAGGAGAATCTAACTGACCTCTATGTGTATATAGCAAAAGGCTGTAAAGTACATAAGGAAGTGGCCATGTACTGCAAGGATGGAGCCTTTAAGGCTACGACGGGGCTGCAACCTCCAGTCTGGGGGTAAATTTGAATAAAAGGGGCATTACCTTTAAGGGTATATAGTGGGGAGAGTGAAAGGGGCGGCACATTCTGCAGAGGGACATCGGTACATGCAGTCTGAGGAGAATCTAACGCTCCTCGATGTGTATACATATTTTATTCCTTGGTTCCTCTGAAGTAACCACCACTTCATAAAACTTTCCATGCGAACACATAAACATCTAGACCAAAGTAACTCAGGCGAGGCCGGGTATATCAGCTAGTCATCTCGTATGATTTAGAGGGGTTGTGTAGCTGTGATGGTCGTTCGGAGTACTGCAGCACTCCTTCAGTGGGACGAGTTGCTACAGATACTGCGGTGTTCTGAGTATGAACAGGATTGTGTTCCTGTATAAGCAGTCAAGAGACTATGGCGGCCACAAGAGCGCAGCGGCCCCTCCAGTCAGTTGATCAGCGGCAGCAGACTCCGACCAGTTAGACTTTGATGGGCTATACTGAGGATAGGCCATCAGCCAGGGGCGTAACTATAAGGGATGCAGG
This sequence comes from Eleutherodactylus coqui, assembly GCF_035609145.1. Taxonomy (NCBI): domain Eukaryota; kingdom Metazoa; phylum Chordata; class Amphibia; order Anura; family Eleutherodactylidae; genus Eleutherodactylus; species Eleutherodactylus coqui. Next base: position 126,937,472 of record NC_089849.1, read on the forward strand.
GGGTGCGGTTGCACCCGGGCCCAGGAGCCTGAGGGGGCCCATAAAACCTCTCTTCTCCATATTGGAAGCCCAGTACTATGAAAAAAGCAGCATAGTTGGGGGCCCTATTAAAGATTTTGCCCCGGGGCCCAGAAGCTTCAAGTTACGCCTCTACCATCAGCTGTTTACGGTTGGCTGAGCCCTTCTTCTCATGGCTGACATAACGAACCCTGGACTGATCACGGTCAAGAAGACGATGCAGATTGTGTATAAACAGCTTGATCCTCAGCAAACAGCCCCTTCCTTGTTCCCAACAGCTGTAGGCTTGTTTAGCGGCTTTTATGTCGTCTCGTCATGTTCAATTTGATGCCAATACAAGTCTGTGGGAAAATGAAAACAGGTTTGATCAGCGTTACGCCCATCGTGTCCAGAACGGGACGACCAGACGCTACGTGACCTGATCCCACTACTAGGGTAGTTCCAAGCTCACATTCTTGCTATAGGATGCAACCTTATGGATTTATAACTTTATATTAGTGAACACCACAATAGTTAAAGGGGTTGTCCCGCGCCGAAACGTTTTTTTTTTTTTTTTTCAACCCCCCCCCCTCCGTTCGGCGCGAGACAACCCCGATGCAGGGGTTAAACAAGAACACCGCACAGCGCTTACCTGAATCCCCGCGCTCCGGTGACTTCTTACTTACCTGCTGAAGATGGCCGCCGGGATCTTCTCTCTCGGTGGACCGCAGGGCTTCTGTGCGGTCCATTGCCGATTCCAGCCTCCTGATTGGCTGGAATCGGCACGTGATGGGGCGGAGCTACACGGAGCCGCTCTCCGGCACGAGCGACCCCATTCATAAAACAAGAAGACCCGGACTGCGCAAGCGCGTCTAATCTGGCGATTAGACGCTGAAAATTAGACGGCAACCATGGAGACGAGGACGCTAGCAACGGAGCAGGTAAGTGAATAACTTCTGTATGGCTCATAATTAATGCACAATGTACATTACAAAGTGCATTAATATGGCCATACAGAAGTGTATAACCCCACTTGGTTTCGCGGGACAACCCCTTTAATGGAGTTTATCTGGTGGCCTACTGGGTAGATGCAGTGGCATACTACATTGTAATACAGGATATTATAAGCTCATGTCCTTATGTATACTATGCCCATTGAAGGGACTCTGCCACCATTGTATTTCATCCCTCTCTGAGAGCAGCACAAGGTAGTGACAGTCACACTGATTACAGTGATATGTCTGCTGTGGGGATCTGTGCAGGAGTAAATAGCAAGACTGCTCGCATGCACTCCTATTTACACCACATGACATGACAGACTGATACATTTACAGGCAGACTATGATTTTACTGGAGTTAACCTCTCAAGTGCCACAGCTGTGCAACACACACACTGGATATGACAAGACAAGCTTTGCTCACTGCATCTACACAGGACTAACATGTATGACATTTATGGAGGGGCCCAGGATGGGGTTCTGGGCCACTGCAGTACGCTCGCTGCTACACAGCATAGTTGCACGTGAAAGGGAGAAAAAACTTTTTTTTTTACCATTCAAACTCTGCGTTATTCTGTGCGAGTTTGAAAAAAAAAGCATGAAGATCGGTCCTGCCCTATCATTCATGCACATAGTATTAACGGGCGCCAATATCGCTAGTAAAAACAAAACAATTTTTGGAACGGAATATACACTTGGAACGGAACAATGCAATAATGAAAAAAATTGCGTGGCATTAAATTGCAAAATAGGCCAGTCACCAAAGGGTTAATGTGCTAAAAGTAACGACCGTACTAAATCCGAAGAGTATGATTACGATAACTCCTATTTCTATCAGTTGACAGATTGCAGCCTAAAGGTATTGCCCACTTTCCGAGAACCCTTCCTTCAAGGACGTTTGTACCATGGCCTCCGGAAGAGATAGTGGAGTTCTGATCTACTTCCTCCTGAGTTGTAATAGTTGATGTGCGTGTATCCGCTCTCCACCCAAACCGAAATGTTAGTTAGGCTATTGCAGCGCTAAGTTTCCCATTAGAATGATGGCTGCCTTGATGGAATCCGGTGGCCCCATTATAAGGCAAGTTGAGGCCTATATGGACTGCCTATCGAGTCTAGGAAAACTGACAGTGCGTTCCTGCGGCACAGCCGGACGGCCAGGACTCTTCAGGCCATACATTGTGTAAACTTACTGCAGTGTATTAGATGAACTCAGACTGTCTTTCTTATAGTTACGGTTCAATGTCTTGTGTCACATGGCGCTGGGTCTTCCTGAAAATGGTCAATTATTGACTGCATGAAAGTATCTCTTGTGATGGTGAATCACTAAAGCCCTTGTGTTATTGATTACTAGAGGAACCATATGATTAGTCTAATGAATCATTAAGTTCTGAAGTTCAAACACTGCCGACTGATAAGTAGAGCTGCTATTAAATGCTTGAATGAGAAACTTGTGAGCTCATAAAAAGCTGATTGTATGAGGTTATTCGCTGGTTGTGCAACTCGGCATACCTGAGAACTGCCATTTACTGAACGTATCAACTAACCTATTTACTTAGGAACTGAGCTCAAAACCCAGAGAGGCTATCAAAATTGGGATTATTTAGTTAGAATAAAGACGGCTGAGGGGGCGACCTAATAACTATGTATAGATATATCAGGGGGCAGTACAGAGATCTCTCCCATCAACTATTATACCCAGGACTGTAACAAGGGGGCGCTCTAATAACTATGTATAGATATATCAGGGGTCAGTACAGGGATATCTCCCATCATCTATTATACCCAGGACTGTAACAAGGGGCGCTCTAATAACTATGTATAGATATATCAGGGTTCCGTACAGAGATCTCTCCCATCATCTGTTTATACCTGGACTGTAACAAGGGGGCGCTCTAATAACTATGTATAATATATCAGGAGTCAGTACAGAGATCTCTCCCATCATCTGTTTATACCTGGACTGTAACAACGGGGCGCTCTACCAACTATGTATAGATATATCAGGGGACAATACAGAGATCTCTCCCATCATCTATTATACCTGGACTGTAACAAGGGGGCGCTCTAATAACCATGTATAGATATATCAGGGGTCAGTACAGAGATCTCTCCCATCATCTATTATACCTGGACTGTAACAAGGGGGCGCTCTAATAACTATGTATAGATATATCAGGGGTCAGTACACGGATATCTCCCATCATCTATTATACCCAGGACTGTAACAAGGGGCGCTCTAATAACTATGTATAATATATCAGGGGTCAGGACAGAGATCTCTCCCATCATCTGTTTATACCCAGGACTGTAACAAGGGGGCGCTCTAATAACTATGTATAGATATATCAGGGGGCAGTACAGAGATTTCTCCCATCATCTGTTTATACCCAGGACTGTAACAAGGGGGCGCTCTAATAACTATGTATAGATATATCAGGGGGCAGTACAGAGATCTCTCCCATCATCTGTTTATACCCAGGACTGTAACAAGGGGCGCTCTTATAACTATGTATAGATATATCAGGGGTCAGTACAGAGATGTCTGCCATCATCTATTATACCCAAGACTGTAACAAGGGGGCGCTCTAATAACTATGTATAGATATATCAGGGGTCAGTACAGAGATCTCTCCATCATCTATTATACCTGGACTGTAACAAGGGGGCGCTCTAATAACTATGTATACATATATCAGGGGTCAGTACAGAGATCTCTCCCATCATCTATTATACCCAGGACTGTAACAAGGGTACGCTCTGATAACTATGTATACATATATCAGGGGACAATACAGAGATCTCTCCCATCATCTATTATACCCAAGACTGTAACAAGGGGGCGCTCTAATAACTATGTATTGATATATCAGGGGTCAGTACAGAGATCTCTTCCATCATCTATTATACCCAGGACTGTAACAAGGGGGCTCTCTAATAACTATGTATAAATATATCAGGGGTCAGTACAGAGATCTCTACCATCATCTATTATACCCAGGACTGTAACAAGGGGGCGCTCTAATAACTATGTACAGATATATCAGGGGTCAGTACAGAGATTTCTCCCATCATCTATTATACCCAGGACTGTAACAAGGGGGCGCTCTAATAACTATGTACAGATATATCAGGGGTCAGTACAGAGATCTCTTCCATCATCTATTATACCCTGGACTGTAACAAGGGGGCGCTCTAATAACTATGTATAAATATATCAGGGGTCAGTACAGAGATCTCCCATCATCTATTATACCCAGGACTGTAACAAGTTGGCGCTCTAATAACTATGTACAGATATATCAGGGGTCAGTACAGAGATTTCTCCCATCATCTATTATACCCAGGACTGTAACAAGGGGGCGCTCTAATGACTATGTATAATTTACCAGGGGTCAGTACAGACATCTCTCCCATCATCTATTATACCCAGGACTGTAACAAGGGGGCGCTCTAATAACTATGTATAGATATATCAGGGGTCAGTACAGAGATCTCTCCCATCATCTATTATACCCAGGACTGTAACAAGGGGGCGCTCTAATAACTATGTATAGATATATCAGGGGTCAGTACAGAGATCTATCCCATCATCTATTATTCCCAGGACTGTAACAAGGGGGCGCTCTAATAACTATGTATAGATATACCAGAGGTCAGTACAGAGATCTCTCCCATCACCTAATATACCCAGGACTGTGACAAGGGGGCGTTCTTTATGTCTAGACGCCTTTCTTGAGCGATGCAATATTTTATGGTATAATCATTGATAACTTCAAGGGTTGTTGATCCGGGGATTATTCCGATTGCCATACTGGAGCCAGGAAGGAATTTTTTTCCTAATTGAGGAAAATTGGCTTCTACCTCATTGTTTTTTTTTGCCTTCCTCTGGATCAACATTGGGGGGTAAAAGGCTGAACTGGATGGACCCGTGTGTCTTTTTTCAGCCTTATATACGGTACTATGTTAAGATCATATCAAAATCATGAGCTGGTGAATATCTTTGCTGCTGTCCCCCAATCAGTTCAAGAGCTCCCCATTGACTTCAGCAGAAGACCAGGTCAAACAGTGAAGGCGTTTACCTGGCACCCCCAGAACCCATTGTTGGGGCTGATTAGTGGCTGCTCTTTGGTCTTGTGGGATTTCTGTCCTGTGTACTGGTCCTCTGTTGATGCTGTTGATACATTGTCACTTGGCGCTCCTCGGATTATCATTGTCTACGGCTTCTCACATTCAGACTATATCTGGCTGGGATACGCTGTAGTTTAGCCAACAGTCATCAATCTACCACCATTCATGTTTAGCCAAATGTGCATTGGATTTCAGTGGCAGGGTTGGCTGCAGCTGCAAGAAAAAATAAGGGAAATTACCTGGATTTCCACATTGAGAAGTAATAGGATGTCGTTTGGCAGTTATGTCAGTTCTAAGTGGTGGACAAGGCAATCTACCCAATGATGCACAGGCAGTTGTGTCCTTCATGTCTGTTACTGAGCTCACTGAGTAAACATCCACAGTGGATCCAGAAAAAGGAGGTGGACCATTGAGTGTGACAAGCCATGCAGCCCACTTTAGCAGGACTTTGCTCCACCAAATCTTTCTTGTATCTGCAAATAATGTGATTTGCACCGTGTTTGGGCTTTTACCCGCCAGCGGTTTTTTTTAACACTGCGATAGCGCTGTGTTTTTTTCAATGGGACTTTCTCATGTTAAAATCACATCGCAAAAAAATCACAAATGCACAAACTTGCGATATTTATGCGATGCGATTTTAACATTAGAAAGTCCCATTGCAAAAAACGCAGCGCTATCGCAGTGTTAAAAAAACGCTAGTGGCTAAAAGCCCTTAGACCTCATGTCCACGGTAAAAAGATTATTTAAAATCCGCAGCGTTTTTCCCGCATGCGGATCCGCGCCCCATAGGGATGCATTGGACACCCGCAGGTAGTTAAATACCTGCGGATGTCATTTTACCCTTGAGGCGCGGATTGCGTCTGTGGGAAAACATGCTACATTTTAGTGCGGGTCTCCCGCGGGGACGGCTCCCGCAGGCTTGTATTGAAGCCTATGGAAGCCGTCTGGATCTGCGGAATGCCCGTACCTGAATTAAAACGTACCTGTCTGGACGCTGCGGATCTTCCCTCTGTCGCGGCCGGATCTTCTTTCATCGGCTGCCGGCGTGCCAAGCACATCCGCCAGGCCGAAGAAAGAAGATCCGGCCGCGACGGAGGAAAGATCCGCAGCGTCCAGACAGGTACGTTGAATCTTATTTTTAGCCTCATGTCCGTGGGACAGGAGGGACCCGCTGCGGGATTCTGCATGGAGAATCCGTGGCGGGCCTGATTTTCCCCGTGGACATGAGGCCTTAAGGAGGAGTTTTGGAACAATCCTTTCTGCAAATGTTTTTCATCAATATTTCTGTGATGCTTTGCATGCACAGCCCTCTTCAGGCCAGGCCACAGCATCTGGATGGGGTTACGTTGAGGACCCTGACTTGGCTATTCCAAAGTGTTCTTCAGCCCTTCTTTAGCTGATCTATGGGTGTGCTTGGAGTCATCGTCTTATTGCATCACCCAACGTCTTTGCAGCTTGAGGCCCTGAACTGCTATCCTTACCGTCTTCTGTAAAGTGTTTTGATAGACCTCAGAATTCATTGTTCCCTCATCGATTGCAAGGTGTCCGGGCCCTCAGGGAGCAAAGCAGCCCCAACCAATAAGAAAGGATTATCTTTATTTTAAAGAAGCTGCTGGGTTTACCCCTTTTGCCCCCATTTGGTGAGCAGCGCTTCTTCCTCCAGATAAGGTTTGTACATTTGTGCTAAAAGGTTGCACTTTGGTCTTATCAGTCATAGAACATTTTCCAGAAGCCTTGTGGAACATCAGGTAGTCGCAGGCAAACTGTATTACGGCTCCTTAATAAATAAATGCCATTCATGTTCAGGATTTTACTAATAGTTGACAAGTGAACAGAGAGTTTGTCGCCAGTCCGGGCTGGCACTGGCACTCACTTTTCAGCTGAGGGTTCAGGGCTCCTTCTGAATCACTAACTCCTGACCCCGATTGTGTGTGCCACTACCTGCGTATTATGATGCTGTCTGGTCCGGTGGGACATGGGGTACGCTGGGCTGGAGGAGGGGGCAGAGTCAAAAGAGGGTGATGTTAGATGGACTGGCAGAGGGCCAACCCACCGCCCAGCAGCAGACGTACCGCCCGAGCGACTGCATCTGATGTCGCTCTCCTCTGTCCTCACCTCTGTGCCTCCCGATTTCCAGACTGCGTGCCTACTGCCCAACTCCCAATGCCAGACAACAGCAAGACACAGTGAGTAGCAGCGCTGCCACAGTGCTACAGACCAGGGGGCCCTTTTGTGGATGGGGCCCTGGGCAATTGCCAGTTTGCCCCTGCCCCCCAATGCCAGCCCTGAACTAGGTTTGCGCGCCTTTATTTTAGGCTGTATCCACACGGGCTACAAAACATTGCTACAATGTGAAGCCGCTTGTTTCCAATGGGTTCTTTCACATGAGCGATGTTTTGCAGCCCATGCGGATACAGCCTAAGGGCTTATTGTCACAAGTGTACATCAGCCGGCGTTTTCACGGCCGGCCAATATACGCTTCCATCTAAGCAGTTCCCCCCTACCCTCCCCCTCACTGACTCTCTGCTTCTCTCCTCCCCTCCGAGTGGTTTGCAATAGGAGTGGGCGAGATGGGGGTGGAGCTAAGCTCTCGCCCCCTCCCCGGCCCTTGTCCATAGCCAGCAATAGCAGTGGGTGGGACAGAATGGAGCTTAGCTCCGCCCCATCCCTCCCATTGGATACGCCAGATTGGAGGAGGGAGGCAGAGAGACGGTGAGGGGGAGGGAAGGGGGGAACTGCTTACATGGAAACATATATCGGGCGGCTGTGAAAGCGTACGCTCGTGTAAATAAGCCTCAGTGGACAAAGGCATACTTCAATCTATTCTCCTTAAGGCCTCGTTCACACGGGCGAGAAAGTCGCACAACTTTGTAGCGTTACTACAAATTGCATGTATGTAAAGCCAATGCTTTCCTATGGGTTACTTCACACATATGATGTTTTGTAGCATGGGACAACCAGACACAAATACCTCGCAGGTCCAGCGATATGCTGCGACTCGTGAGGTTTTGAAGCCCATGTTTCCTTATGGAGCCTTTCTCTCTGTTGCATCACATTGCATGAAAATGGTTTTCGTGCGGTGCAATGCAACTTTGACAGTAGGAAATCCTACTGTCAAAGCCTAAACTAAGACCTAACTGCAGGGGGAAAAAAAATACCCATACATCCCCTTAGACGCGCTGTCAGCCCGGCCACAGCTACTCCCCGGGTCCTGGCACTGATCTTGTTCTTTTCCTCTTCTGGCCAGAGATTGAAAAATCCCCGCCTCCTGGAAGCGCTGACTGTGATGGGCTGATGCTTAGCCAATCACAGCCAGCGCTTCCAGAAGGCGGGGATTTTTCAATCCCCAGCCAGAACAAAAGAAGATCAGTGCCGGGCCCCGGGGAGAAGATGCGGCCGGGCTGACAGCGCGTCTAGGGTGATGTATGTGTGTTTTTTTCCTCTTCTTCAGCTACAGCTTAGTTTTGGGGTAGGGCTTATATTTTAGGCCTCCTCTGAAAATCCTCGCATGTGATGCTGCAAAGTCATGCGACTTTGTGGCGCTACAAAATCGCGGTATTGCCGCAAGAAGATGCAGCGATATCTCAAGGACCAGCGATGCGATATCGCTGCGATTTTCTAGCGGTGATGCTGAGTCGCCCGTGTGAACGGGGCCTAACTGAAACACCTTTTGCTAATTAGCTCTTGGAGCAGTCATTAACACAGAGGTTCACTTACTTTTTCACTTGCAGTGCGGATGTTTATAGGCTCATTAGAAGGATTGAATGCTATAAATCTCGGTGCGCTCGATCACACGATCATTACATGTCTATTAGCCATTTCCATTTCTCTGTCTGTTCGCTTCTGGTTCGTTTGGTTTCCTTTTCCTGGGCAGAACAGTTTGTGCATTGTGCCTAATAAAGACATGATTGCTACAATTGTATCGTACTAACTTATTTAGATTGTGTTTATCTATAATTGTGACATAAATAACAACCGGACCACATGTAATAAGTGCAAACATCCAGGTAATCCCAGTGGGTTCACTTACTTCTTCTTACAAGTGTCTGGGAGACATCTCTGCACCCAGTTGTCTTCATGAAGCAGGACCAGAGGAGCAGCTCAAATGAGGCAAATGCAGGAATGAGGTCCAGCCATCTGCAGAGGACGTCTTTATTTCATATGACCACAACTACATATCTGTTTAGTATTATCCAATAGGAGGGAGACGTCTCCATAATCTAAAGGTCCCACACATGATCGTTGGAAGAGCCTGCAAGAAATATCTAATGTCCATGGGGGCATCCCGACTCCCCCCAACAGCAAATATTGGGGAAAATGAAGGATGCCGTTTTCTTAGCAGTCTGGAGTTGACTGCAGTGACTCTACTTAAATGGAAAGTGTCTCTTTGTTTGGTGCCCAGCCTGTAACCTGCAGGGGAACCGAAGAGTGAGGACATGGGGACATGGGGACATGGGGACATGGGGACATGAGGACAATCCCCTGCAGAATCGCCATACATGAAAAAGGAGGGTGGAGCAAGACCCAGAGAGAGCGGTGAAATAGTTCTGGAGTACAAAGTGTTTCAAATGATGGAGGTGCTGCCAACCAGATGGCGCTCCACCAAGGTGGGCATGAGTAGAGCGAAGAGAGTGTGGAAAATATTGGTGTGAAGGGGCAAGACTCTAAGCTAGCAGAACATTAAGGTCCAACATGCCATCGTGAAGGCACCTCTCTTATTATTTATCAAAGTCAAAACCAGCAAGTGAAAACGTGTTTCGGGGACGAGCCCCCCCCCCGTCAGTTCGGCTGGATTAGACACTGAGTAATATGTACAAATAGATGATGGAGGAGTAATAAACAAAGAAAGGGACGGAGGGGAAAAACAAAAAAGGAGGGGAAAAACAAACGAAATTCATATGCATATTGAAATCTTACGAATGTATCAATAAGTACGATAAATATATAATAAGAAGTCCTAGCTTGGATACATGATGTGATGTGGAGGGTATGGAGGCTCTAGTACCCTGTTGTACCGCCTCTAGTTTGGATACAAGATGTGATACAGGTGGGCATGAAGGCTCTAGTACCCTGATGTACTGCCTCTAGCTTGGATACAAGATGTGATACGGAGGGCATGGAGGCTCTAGTACCCTGTATACCGCCTCTAGTTTCGATACAAGATGTGATACAGGTGGGCATGGAGGCTCTGGTACACTGTTGTACCGCCTCTAGCTCGGATACAAGATGCGATACGGGGGGCATGGAGGCTCTACTCCCCTGTTGTACCGCCTCTAGCTTGGATACAAGATGTGATACAGGTGGGCATGGAAGCTCTAGTACCCTGTTGTACCGCCTCTAGCTTGGATACAAGATGTGATACAGAGGGCATGGAGGCTCTAGTACCCTGTTGTACCGCCTCTAGCTTGGATACAAGATGTGATACTGGCAGGCATGGAGGCTCTAGTACCCTGTTGTACCGCCTCTAGCTTGGATACATAATGTGATACAGGGGGGCATGGAAGCTCTAGTACCCTGTATACCACCTCTAGCTTAGATACAAGATGTGATACAGGCAGGCATGGAGGCTCTAGTACCCTGTTGTACCGCCTCTAGCTTGGATACATAATGTGATACAGGGGGGCATGGAAGCTCTAGTACCCTGTATACTGCCTCTAGCTTAGATACAAGATGTGATACAGGCAGGCATGGAGGCTCTAGTACCCTGTTGTACCGCCTCTAGCTTGGATATAAGATGTGATACGGAGGGCATGGAGGCTCTAGTACCCTGTTGTACCGCCTCAAGCTTGGATACAAGATGTGATGTGGAGGGCATGGAGGCTCTAGTACCCTGTTGTACTGCCTCTAGCTTGGATATAAGATGTGATACGGAGGGCATGGAGGCGCTAGTACCCTGTAGACCGCCTCTAGCTTGGATACTAGATGTGATACAGGTGGGCATGGAGGCTCTAGTACCCTGTTGTACCGCCTCTAGCTTGAATACAAGATGTGATACAGGCAGGCATGGAGGCTCTAGTACCCTGTTGTACCGCCTCTAGCTTGAATACAAGATGTGATACAGGTGGGCATGGAGGCTCTAGTACCCTGTTGTACCGCCTCTAGTTTGGATACAAGATGTGATACAGGTGGGCATGGAGGCCCTGGTACACTGTTGTACCGCCTCTAGCTCGGATACAAGATGTGATACGGGGGGCATGGAGGCTCTAGTTCCCTGTTGTACCGCCTCTAGCTTGGATACAAGATGTGATACAGGTGGGCAGGGAGGCTCTAGTACCCTGTTGTACCGCCTCCAGCTTGGATACAAGATGTGATACAGGTGGGCCTGGAGGCTCTAGTACCCTGTTGTACCACCTTTAGCTTGGATACAAGATGTGATACAGGTGGGCATCGAAGCTTTAGTCCCCTGTTGTACCTACTCTAGCTTGGATACAAGATGTGATACGGGGGGCATGGAGGCTCTAGTACCCTGTTGTACTGCCTCTAGCTTGGATACAAGATGCGATACGGGGGGCATGGAGGCTCTAGTACCCTGTTGTACCGGCTCTTGCTTGGATACAAGATGTGATACAGGTGGGCATGGAGGCTCTAGTACCCTGTTGTACCGCCTCTAGCTTGGATACAAGATGTGATACAGGTGAGCATGGAGGCTCTAGTACCCTATTGTACTGCCTCTAGCTTGGATACAAGATGTGATAGGGAGGGCATGGAGGCTCTAGTACCCTGTTGTACCGGCTCTTGCTTGGATACAAGATGTGATACGGGGGGTATGGAGGCTCTAGTACCCTGTTGTACCACCTCTAGCTTGGATACAAGATGTGATAGGGAGGGCATGGAGGCTCTAGTACCCTGTTGTACCGGCTCTTGCTTGGATACAAGATGTGATACAGGTGGGCATGGAGGCTCTAGTACCCTGTTGTACCGCCTCTAGCTTTGATACAAGATGTGATACAGGTGAGCATGGAGGCTCTAGTACCGTGTTGTACCGGCTCTAGCTTGGATACATGATGTGATACAGGTGGGCATGGAGGCTCTAGTACCCTGTATACCGCCTCTAGCTTAGATACAAGATGTGATACAGGTTAGCATGGAAGCTCTAGTACCCTGTTCTACTGCCTCTAGCTTGGATACAAGATGTGATATGGGGGGCATGGAGGCTCTAGTACCCTGTTGTACTGCCTCTAGCTTGGATACAAGATGTGATACTGGCAGGCATGGAGGCTCTAGTACCCTGTTGTACTGCCTCTAGCTTGGATACAAGATGTGATACATGTGAGCATGGAAGCCCTAGTAACCTGTTGTACCGCCTCTAGCTTGGATACTAGAGATGAGCGAACGTACTCGTCCGAGCTTGATGCTCGTTCGAGTATTAGTGTGTTCGAGATGCTCGTTACTAGAGGCGAGCACCACGCAATGTTCGAGTTACTTTCACTTTAATCTCTGAGACGTTAGCGCGCTTTTCTGGCCAATAGAAAGACAGGGAAGGCATTACAACTTCCCCCTGCGACGTTCAAGCCCTATACCACCCCCCTGCTGTGAGTGGCTGGCGAGATCAGGTGTCACCCGAGTATATAAATCGGCCCCTCCCGCGGCTCGCCACAGATTTATTCTGACAGAGATCAGGGACAGTGCTGCTGGTGCCGGAGCTGCTATAGGGAGAGCGTTAGGAGTGATTTTAGGCTTCAAGAACCCCAACGGTCCTTCTTAGGGCCACATCTGACCGTGTGCAGTACCTTTGAGGCTGCTTTTTGCAGTGTTGCAGATTTTATTTTATTTTTTTGTTTATCGGCCGTGCAGAGCATTGCGTCCTGCAGTAGTTTTACATAGTCCAGGGCCAGTAGTGGTGGTGAGGCAGTGACAGTGAAAGACATATCCAGTCTATATAGGCAGTGGGCTTTTCCAAAAAAATTTGGGAAAAAAAATCTATTTGGGCTGCCTGTGACCGTCCTGACTGTACTGCGTCTCTGCTGGGGGTAGTTGTCCTAATTCATACGCAGCCAGCTAAGTGTTACAGCAGGCTTGCGCAAAATTCTTTCCTGGCTCTGCGTTGCCTCTTACATCACCGCTGTCATCCTGTCCAGAGTGAAACAGTCTGCAGTAGTTTTACATAGTCCAGGGCCAGTAGTGGTGGTGAGGCAGGGACAGTGAAAGACATATCCAGTCTATATAGGCAGTGGGCTTTTCCAAAAAAATTTGGGAAAAAAAATCTATTTGGGCTGCCTGTGACCGTCCTGACTGTACTGCGTCTCTGCTGGGGGTAGTTGTCCTAATTTATACGCAGCCAGCTAAGTGTTACAGCAGGCTTGCGCAAAATTCTTTCCTGCCTCTGCTGTGCGTTCCGTAAGCGAAGTCAGCCTCCAACCACAGGCAAATAAGCGGAACATTTAATTACAGCGTTCTGTTTCTGCACTATTGGTAATACACCATGCTGAGGGGTAGGGGTAGGCCTAGAGGACGTGGACGCGGGCGAGGACACGGAGGCCCAAGTCAGGGTGTGGGCACAGGCCGAGCTCCTGATCCAGGTGTATCGCAGCCGACTGCTGCGGGATTAGGAGAGAGGCACGTTTCTGGCGTCCCCAAATTCATCTCACAATTAATGGGTCCACGCGGTAGACCTTTATTAGAAAATGAGCAGTGTGAGCAGGTCCTGTCGTGGATGGCAGAAAGTGCATCCAGCAATCTATCGACCACCCAGAATTCTGCGCCGTCCACTGCTGCAACTCTGAATCCTCTGGCTGCTGCTCCTCCTTCCTCCCAGCCTCCTCACTACATTACAATGACACATTCTGAGGAGCAGGCAGACTGCCAGGAACTGTTCTCGGGCCCCTGCCCAGAATGGGCAGCAATGGTTCCGAATCCTCTCCCACTGGAGGAGTTTGTCGTGACCGATGCCCAACCTTTGGAAAGTTCCCGGGGTCCGGGGGATGAGGCTGGGGACTTCCGGCAACTGTCTCAAGAGCTTTCAGTGGGTGAGGAGGACGATAACGATGAGACACAGTTATCTATCACTCAGGTAGTAGTAATTGGAGTAAGTCCGAGGGAGGAGCGCACAGAGGATTCGGAGGAAGAGCAGCAGGACGATGAGGTGACTGACCCCACCTGGTTTGCTACGCCTACTGAGGACAGGTCTTCAGAGGGGGAGGCAAGTGCAGCAGCAGGGCAGGTTGGAAGAGGCAGTGCGGTGGCCAGGGGTAGAGGCAGGGCCAGACCGAATAATCCACCAACTGTTTCCCAAAGCGCCCCCTCGCGCCATGCCACCCTACAGAGGCCGAGGTGCTCAAAGGTCTGGCAGTTTTTCACTGAGAGTGCAGACGACCGACGAACAGTGGTGTGCAACCTTTGTCGCGCCAAGATCAGCCGGGGAGCCACCACCACCAGCCTCACCACCACCAGCATGCGCAGACATATGATGGCCAAGCACCCCACAAGGTGGGACGAAGGCCGTTCACCGCCTCCGGTTTGCACCGCTGCTTCTCCCCCTGTGCCCCAACCTGCCACTGAGATCCAACCCCCCTCTCAGGATACAGGCACTACCGTCTCCTGGCCTGCACCCACACCCTCACCTCCGCTGTCCTCGGCCCCATCCACCAATGTCTTCAGCGCACCGTCCAGCCGTCGCTAGTGCAAGTGTTGGAGCGCAAGTACGCCGCCACGCACCCGCACGCTCAAGCGTTAAACGTGCACATAGCCAAATTTATCAGCCTGGAGATGCTGCCGTATAGGGTTGTGGAAACGGAGGCTTTCAAAGGTATGATGGCGGAAGGCGCAGTTCCGAGGGCCAGGTAGCAGGGGAGGCGCGGAGATCAGGCAGCATGTACAGCGCAGGCAGGGGAACACTCTCCAAGGCCTTTGCCAGCTTTATGGCTCCCCAGCAAGACTGTGTCACCGCTCCCCAGTCCAGGCTGAGTCGGCGGGAGCACTGTAAAAGGATGGTGAGGGAGTACGTAGCCGATCGCACGACCGTCCTCCGTGACGCCTCTGCGCCCTACAACTACTGGGTGTCGAAGCTGGACACGTGGCCTGAACTCGCGCTGTGTGCCCTGGAGGTGCTTGCTTGTCCTGCGGCTAGCGTCTTGTCAGAGAGGGTGTTTAGTGTGGCTGGGGGAATCATCACGGATAAGCGTACCCGCCTGTCAACCGACAGCGCCGACAGGCTAACACTCATCAAGATGAACAAAGCCTGGATTTCCCCAGACTTCTGTTCTCCACCAGCGGACAGCAGCGATACCTAAGCAATACGTAGGCTGCACCCGCGGATGGAAGCATCGTTCTCTATCACCATCCAAAACGGGGACCTTTTAGCTTCATCAATCTGTGTATAATATTCCTCCTCCTCCTCCTGCTCCTCCTCCTGAAACCTCACGTAATCACGCCGAACGGGCAATTTTTCTTAGGCCCACAAGGCTCACTCATATAATTTTTCTAAACAATTTTTATACGTTTCAATGCTCATTAAAGCGTTGAAACTTTCACCTGAACCAATTTTTATTTTAACTGGGCTGCCTCCAGGCCTAGTTACCAATTAAGCCACATTAACCAAAGCGATTAATGGGTTTCACCTGCCCTCTTGGTTGGGCATGGCCAATTTTTCTGACGTACATTAGTACTGTTGGTACACCAATTTTTTGGGGCCCTCGCCTACAGTTGAATCCAATTAATTTTTTGCCCACCTGCATTAAAGCTGACGTTACATCAGCTGTGCTGGGCAATGCAATGGGATATATTTATGTACCGCCGGTGGGTTCCAGGGAGCCACCCATGCTGTGGGTGCACACGGAATTCCCATTGTGGAGTTGTACCTGCCTGTGACTATTTATAAAAAACCCCGGTCTGACTGGGGCATGCAGACACCTTGACAGAATGAATAGTGTGTGGCACATAGGTTCCCCATTGCTATGCCCACGTGTGCAGCTCCTGATGGAGGTGGCACAGGATTGGATTTCTCATTGCTTCTGTACAGCATTGTGGGCTATCGCCCCGCCCCTTTTAAAGAGGGTCGCTGCCTAGCTGTGCCAACCCTCTGCAGTGTGTGCCTGCGGTTCCTCCTCATGACAGACGCACTTATAAATAGACATGAGGGTGGTGTGGCATGAGGGCAGCTGAAGGCTGCGCAGGGACACTTTGGTGTGCGCTGTGGACACTGGGTCGTGCGGGGGGGGGGGGGGGGGCAGCATGTAACCCAGGAGAAGTGGCAGTGGAGTGTCATGCAGGCAGTGATTGTGCTTTGTTGGAGGTAGTGTGGTGCTTAGCTAAGGTATGCATTGCTAATGAGGGCTTTTCAGAAGTAAAAGTTGTTGGGAGGGGGGGGGGCCCACTCTTGCCGCTATTGTGGCTTAATAGTGGGACCTGGGAACTTGAGATGCAGCCCAACATGTAGCCCCTCGCCTGCCCTATCTGTTTCTGTGTCGTTCCCATCACTTTCTTGAATTGCCCAGATTTTCACAAATGGAAACCTTAGCGAGCATCGGCGTATACAAAAATGCTCGGGTCGCCCATTGACTTCAATGGGGTTCGTTACTCGAAACGAACCCTCGAGCATTGCGAAAATTTCGTCCCGAGTAACGAGCACCCGAGCATTTTGGTGCTCGCTCATCTCTATTGGATACAAGATGTGATACAGATGGGCATGGAGGCTCTAGTACCCTGTTGTACCACCTCTAGCTTGGATACAAGATGCAATACGGGGAGCATGGAGGCTCTAGTACCCTGTTGTACCACCTCTAGCTTAGATACAAGATGCGATACGGGGAGCATGGAGGCTCTAGTACCCTGTAGAACCACCTATAGCTTGAATACAAGATGTGATACGGGGTCATGGAGGCTCTAGTACTCTGTTGTACCACCTCTAGCTTGGATACAAGATGTGATATGGGTGGACATGGAGGCTCTAGCACCCTGTTGTACCACCTCTAGCTTGAATACAAGATGTGATACGGGGGGGGGGGGGGGGCATGGAGGCTCTAGTACCCTGTTGTACCGCCTCTAGCTTGGATACAAGATGTGATACGGAGGGCATGGAGGCTCTAGTACCCTGTTGTACCACCTCTAGCTTGTATATAAAATGTGATACAGATGGGCATGGAGGCTCTAGTACCCTGTTGTACTGCCTGTAGCTTGGATATAAGATGTGATACAGATAGGCATGGAGGCTCTAGTACCCTGTTGTGCTGCCTCTAGCTTGGATACAAGATGTGATACGGGCGGGCATGAAGACTCTAGTACCCTGTTGTACCGCCTCTAGCTTGGATACAAGATGTGATGTCAAGCTGGGACATGAACACTTCACACCAGTGTTTTCCCACACTCTTGTGGCTATACGTTGGCGCACAGCGCTCGCTCCTAGAGCTCCAGTTGTTGACCAGTTTATTGAAGCTACATAAATAAAGATGATTATTATCTATAAGTAAAAGGTCCGCCGCGATCCAAGAAAAATCTTGAATATTTTTGGAAGCTTTTTTTAAAATAAAATCTTGTACCAGATGTGAGTCTACAGAAGGTTTAGGCATCTTGGCAGGAGTGTTCTCACTGGTAACATAGCTGTGAACTGGGAACAAGACTTTAGGAAGACTAAGTGGGAAGTGATGGAAATGTTCCCAGCGTTCACCTGGCTGCACTTCTTATGCACAAGTCCTTTCCACCAAGATATCCTTATGTTCCCGGTGTTGATTGGCCTCCTCTTCCAGAGAAGATATATACCCATGTCTACAGATACTTGGAAGACTCTCATAAGGATAGTGAACTTTCTTGAGGGGGCAATATGTACATCTTGAGTTTTTACGGTTCTGTGTTACAACCCCAGCAGAGCGCTTGTAGGCGGCCTTCCCAATGAGCTGTGTGCAGACAGTATGGGTCATGCTGCTAGATGTCTAAGATCATTAAAGTACCTTTCTACGGGCGATCATCTTCCCATGTACATGCTGCTGCGGGCGGAGTGCTGAGCGGGAATCCACTCACTTCTCGGAGGCGCTATCAAGCAACTATCAATGTTTGAGCAACTCTTGTTTACAGTGAATGGGGACGAGTGGCCGGCAACGATCCCCCGGGCATTCAATGAGTATTGCTCCTGTGTAAAGCACAAGATCGATAGCCACTTCTGCACCTGACCCTCACCCCGTGTAATGGTATCTGTACCATGTATTGTGCATAGGGAAATTAAGAGATAATCAATCCGGGTGTAACTAAATGACAAACGGCACAACGCACAATGGGCCTTCATGATCCCTCGGACACGGGGCGACCCTTTGAGCGCAGATCCCCAACAGGCCGTCCAGTGATACTGGTTCAAGCGCTTTCACGCAGGAATGCTCCCCGCTGGTGGATGGAAGCGGAGCGGCCCGGGCCACCAGCCTCCGTCCGCCGTAAACAGGCCGTTGTTCTTAATAGAGAGACTGCCTTTTTACACGGCCGATCTGTTATCCAGTGTTCGACATGCAGAAACTGAACAATCAACAAAAAGCGAACAGCTTCTTGTCTGCCAATCATTGGGGCGTCCATTTACACTGCAGGATAATCATTCAGCTTCCCGCTGGATGCGAGGAGCGACCGATTGATCGTCCCGTGTGGAAGGACCCTTCGGCTCTGTTCATAAAATAACAACGTACGAAAGAGATCACTGAAGACGGATCTCCTGGCATCATGTCGCTCGGGGCGAGTTCACACCACACAGGTGGCCATGGGTGCACTTCTGAACATGCGTGATCTGAGCATACATGTTACCGGCATAGACCTCCGTCTGAGATGTTTTTAGGTTAATTGACATTTCTTGTTTTTCACATTAGGTTTTTTGGTTGAACACTTTTTTAAAGAATTTGAGGACAAGAAATGTATAAATATATGGAACATTCAGCTTTGCAGTTTCCAAACATTTCCCATCAAGCACTGCGGCCGGAGCCCGGCGTTGACGCTGCGTACCTGCATTTTCCTGCCTTGCGGATCACCGCAGCGGCTCGCCGTTGGTCATGCACGGTACAGTTTCCTTTTTCTAATGTTTGTGTTTCCTGCACTGCCACTAAGCGATGACGCGGGTACCCACGGCCCAGGCGCAATGTGAACTGCATATGGGCTGCGGATCACACCCCCTCCATTGACTTCACAGTAAAATGCTGCAATTTTTTCTACACTTGCAGAATACGCAATTCGTATCCACAATTGTGAGCGAAAAGTAATTTTACATGCCTTTGAATGGCTACGTTTTGCTGCGGATCCTCCACATGGATGTGGATCACGGATTCAGCAATTGGAGTCTCTCCGTGTGCGACCCGCCTAACTGTGATCAGTAAAAGATACATAAGCTGAGTGTTTCTTCATGGGTCAGAAAAACGTTGGCATGCTGTGCTTCTCTAGCCCATAGGAAAATGTACATACGTGTAAGGGAGGTCACACAGTAAAATGTACATACATGTAATAGACGTCACACAGTAAAATGTACATACATATAAGGGAGGTCACATAGTAAAATATACATACATGTAAGGGGGGTCACATAGTAAAATGTACATACATCTAAGGGAGGTCACGTAGTAAAATGTACATACATGTAACAGAGGTCACATAGTAAAATGTACATACATGTAAGGGAGGTCACGTAGTAAAATGTGCATACATGTAAGGGAGGTCACACAGTAAAATGTACATACATGTAAAGGTCACATAGTAAAATGTACATACATGTAAAGGTCACATAGTAAAATGTACATACATGTAATAGACGTCACACAGTAAAATGTACATACATATAAGAAAGGTCACGTAGTAAAATGTACATACATGTAACGGAGGTCACATAGTAAAATGTACATACATGTAAGGGAGGTCACGTAGTAAAATGTGCATACATGTAAGGGAGGTCACACAGTAAAATGTACATACATGTAAGGGAGGTCACACAGTAAAATGTACATACATGTAAGGGAGGTCACACAGTAAAATGTACATACATGTAAGGGAGATCACATAGTAAAATGTACATACATGTAAGGGAGGTCACGTAGTAAAATGTACATACATGTAAGGGAGGTCACATAGTAAAATGTACATACATGTAGGGGAGGTCACATAGGAAAATGTACATACATGTAATAGACGTCACATAGTAAAATGTACATTCATGTAAGGGAGGTCACATAGTAAAATGTACATACATGTAATAGACATCACACAGTAAAATGTACATACATGTAAGGGAGGTCACATAGTAAAATGTACATACATGTAAGGGAGGTCACGTAGTAAAATGTACTTACATGTAAGGGAGGTCACATAGTAAAATGTACATACATGTAAGGGAGGTCACATAGGAAAAGGTACATACATGTAAGAGAGGTCACACAGTAAAATGTACATACATGTAATAGACGTCACATAGTAAAATGTACATACATGTAAGGGAGGTCACATAGGAAAATGTACATACATGTAATAGACGTCACATAGTAAAATGTACATACATGTAAGGGAGGTCACATAGGAAAATGTACATACATGTAATAGACGTCACATAGTAAAATGTACATTCATGTAAGGAAGGTTACATAGTAAAATGTACATACATGTAGTAGACGTGACATAGTAAAATGTACATTCATGTAGGGGAGGTCACATAGTAAAATGTACATACATGTAGTAGACATCACATAGTAAAATATACATACATGTAAGGGAGGTCACATAGGAAAAGATGCATACATGTAATGGACGACACATAGTAAAATGTACATACATGTAATAGACGTCACATAGTAAAATGTATATACATGTAAGGGAGGTCACATACTAAAATGTACATACATGTAAGGGAGGTCATATAGTAAATTGTACTTACATCTAATAGACGTCACATAGAAAAATGTATATACATGTAAGTGAGATCACATACTAAAATGTACATACATGTAATAGACGTCACATAGTAAAATGTACATACATGTAAGGGAGGTCACATAGTAAAATGTACATACATGTAATGGACATCACATAGTAAAATGTATATACATGTAAGGGAGATCACATACTAAAATGTACATACATGTAATAGACGTCACATAGTAAAATGTATATACATGTAATAGACGTCACATAGTAAAATGTACATACATGTAATGGACGTCACACAATAAAATGTACATACATGTAAAGGAGGTCACACAGTAAAATGTACAAACATGTAATAGACGTCACACAGTAAAATGTACATACATGTAATAGACGTCACATAGTAAAATGTATATACATGTAAAGGAGGTAACATACTAAAAGGTACATACATGTAATAGACGTCACATAGTAAAATGTACATTCATGTAAGGGAGGTCACATAGTAAAATGTACATACATGTAATAGACGTCACACAGTAAAATGTACATACATGTAAGGGAGGTCACATAGTAAAATGTACATACATGTAATAGACGTCACACAGTAAAATGTACATACATGTAAGGGAGGTCACATAGTAAAATGCACATACATGTAAGGTAGGTCACATAGTAAAATGTACATACATGTAAGGGAGGTCACATAGTAAAATGTACATACATGTAATAGACGACACACAGTAAAATGTACATACATGTAAGGGAGGTCACATAGTAAAATGTACATACATGTAAGGGAGGTCACATAGTAAAATGTACATACATGTAATAGACGTCACACAGTAAAATGTACATACATGTAATAGACGTCACACAGTAAAATGTACACACATGTAAGGGAGGTCACACAGTAAAATGTACATACATGTAAGGGAGGTCACACAGTAAAATGTACATACATATAAGGAAGGTCACATAGTAAAATGTACAAACATGTAATAGACGTCACACAGTAAAATGTACATACATGTAAGGGAGGTCACATAGTAAAATTTACATACATGTAATAGACGTCACACAGTAAAATGTACATACATGTAATAGACGTCACATAGTAAAATGTACATACATGTAATAGACGTCACATAGTAAAATGTACATACATGTAAGGGGGAACACATAGTAAAATATACATACATGTAAGGGGGGTCACATAGTAAAATATACATACATGTAAGGGAGGTCACACAGTAAAATGTACATACATGTAAGGGAGGTCACACAGTAAAATGTACATACATGTAAGGGAGGTCACATAGTAAAATGTACATACATGTAAGGGAGATCACATAGTAAAATGTACATACATGTAAGGGAGATCACATAGTAAAATGTACATACATGTAATAGACGTCACACAGTAAAATGTACATACATGTAAGGGAGGTCACATAGTAAAATGTACATACATGTAAGGGAGATCACACAGTAAAATGTACATACATGTAATAGACGTCACATAGTAAAATGTACATACATGTAATAGACGTCACATAGTAAAATGTACATTCATGTAAGGGGGAACACATAGTAAAATATACATACATGTAAGGGAGGTCACACAGTAAAATGTACATACATGTAATAGACATCACACAGTAAAATGTACATACATGTAAGGGAGGTCACATAGTAAAATGTATGTATTTGTGAACTACGTTTGACCAATTAGTCCACGGTTTTGTAAGCAGTAAGTGTTTGTACATTTTTTGCATTAAAGCTCATCCGGTATGCTGCTGGTTGGCTGAAGCGTGATGGGAACGGCTCCCTACTTGTAGACACACACGTGAATCTGCGTGCTGATTGGACGGGGCTGCTGGATCCAGCATTGCAGAACTACAAGCACCCTAAGGCCGGCTGCACACGGCCCTGACGGGCTCCGCCGCGGAATATTCCACGGGAAGCCCATCACGGCGCCCCCCAGAGACCACATACTTACCAGCGGATTCGGCGACCTGGGTCCCGCATGACGCTTTGGCGTGATGCGCCGCAGCGTCATGTGACATGCCGGTATGTCATAAGACACGCCCACAGCGTCACATGACGTGGCCGGCGGCGTCATATGACGCGGCGGTGGTGGGCGGAGAGGCGATTTCATGCTATCTTCCGCTGTGCTACAGCAGAAGATAACGTGAGCGGACGGCTTCCATTGACTGCAATGGAAACCGGCCGTGCGTACACCCGCGGCAAATAGAGCATGCCGCAGGTGAGGACGGGAGATTTCACGTGAGCATTGAGCTATGAGGTTCCATAGAACTTAATAGATGCGGGCGTATTTTTCTTGCATGCGGATATCCACACCTATAGATGGCAATGTGGCCGATCCGCGCGGAATCCGCACTAAAATGGAGCGAGCTGCGAAAAACACAAATCAATTAAAATGCCATCTGCGGGTGCAAAATTCAATGTCATTGACTGCGGATGCCAATGATATCACATGGGCAAAATTTCACCCGCGGAATCCGCAATTCAATTCCGCTAGCGGACATGAGGCCTAAATATGGTGCCCCGGGGCGTAATGTGCAAATGTCCAGTGCGCATATTAGAAAGATCATTTGTACAACATCCATTGAGAGAACAGTCCTTTATTGTCGGGCGCTCACAGACATGAGGGGCTCTGTCGCTGGGGTGGGTCACGCCATCACACCCCTGGCCAGGGCCACTCGCCATTTGTTTGTAGGGTAGCAGTTATGTTGAATGAATCCTTGGCCGGTCCCTCCGGCAGTCTATGTATACTGACTGCTGTGCGCAGTCATCGGGCTGTCTCTTTAGACCGCGCACGGTCTCTGACTTTGTGTGGAGCTCTCACCGCTCCCCTCCCCACTAAACAGTAAGAACCTTAATAACGTGTTATAGGTATTAGGGGGATTATCCACTGGCCATCTGGCCACGGAGGGACTCCCAGTGCAAACATGAACTGGCCGCTAGTTAGAGCAACGCTAAACCTCTGAGACTGTCAGAACCTGTCAGAATGATGAGATTTACCCAGATCACGAGACACCTGCCATTAGTCACCGACTGCCGCAGGACCGGAGACATCACAGCAGAGAGAAGGCTTCACACAGGAGTAAAGCACAAGAGAGAACGATAAATCATCAGCGAACAACAGAGACACAAATGTGATAAATTAGAAATCACACTCTACTATCTCATATAGACTCACTGTAAAAACCAATCCCTCCCCTAGAAGGAGTATATATATATATATACACTCATAATCAATAGCATCTCTCCCTTAGATGGAGTATATATATATACACACACACACTCATTGTCAGTAACATCTCTCCCTTAGATGGAGTATATATATATACACACTCATTATCCATAGCACCTCTCCCTTAGATGGAGTATATATATATATATACACACACACTCATTGTCAGTAACATCTCTCCTCTAGACATTGTTGGATGAAACTTTCTCTCTGTGATTACAATATCAGAGCAAAAGGAGGATTTACTGTAGAGAACTGACCTCTTGTATGGAGGCTCTAGTACCCTGTTGTACCGCCTCTAGCTTGGATACAAGATGTGATACGGGCAGGCATGGAGGCTCTAGTACCCTGTTGTACCGCCTCTAGCTTGGATACAAGATGTGATATGGGCAGGCATGGAGGCTCTAGTACCCTGTTGTACCGCCTCTAGCTTGGATACAAGATGTGATACGGACCGCTATGGAGGCTTTAGTATCCTTCTGGGTCACCTCTAGTTTGGATACACTATGTGATATGGGCGGGCATAGAAGCTCTACTAACCTGTTGGGCCGTCTCAAGCTTGTATACAAAATATAATATGGGCGGGCATGGTAACTCTAGTGCCCTGTTGGGCTGCCTCTAGGAGGATCCAAGTTGTGATATGGGTGGGCACGCACACCCCAGCACCCTGTTGGGCCGCATCCAGCTTATGCAATATGACCATCCAGCCTCTTGCATTTCAATAAAGTGACGCCTTTCAAACTATGTTAAATCTAGCGGTCAACAAGCTCTACACAAGCGGAAAAAGAGGTCCCTGCATACAAGGGGCCCCCGAGAGCCTCTTATAGGCTTATCTGCCTGAGATGTAACTGCATGCCGAATTGTGTAGCAAATTGACAACTCCCAGGGACTGGATATTGTTAAAGGAGAGCGTGTATCCATTTATCTGTCCAGTCAAGATTGGTTTTATGTTGGATGGAACCCTTTGTAGAATCTTTTGCTGGCGGCCTCCCCCATATGGTGGGCTGTTATATACTATAGTGTACAGCTAGTTACACCATAGAGGCCATAACTACCAGTGGCATACAGTATGGTGCCCAAATAACATTTTGTTACAGCGCCCCCTGCCCAAGGCACTAAGCCCTGCACCCCTTGGTAACTGGTCAGTGTTGGGGCATTGTCCCAAGTGGTGGTGGCCGCGTGGCTGGGTCACATCTTGGTGGTGGCAGTGATGTGGCGGACAGCCTCACCGTCATGCAGGACCACTTGGCTTGGCTTGCTGTTCACCGTGAGGGGGACTTCAGGCACCGAATAACATTTTAACCCTTTCCCGGTATAGGAATTACATTTACGTCCTGCGGGGTCGGGGTATGTATGAAGAGAGATCACGGGGGAACCTCTCTTTATAGAGCGCGGGCGTCAGCTGTTTATTACAGCTGACACCCGCAGGCAATAGCTGCAATCAGCCATGCAGCTGCTCGGCGCTATTAACCCTTTAAATGCTGCTGTCAATTCTGACAGCGGCATTTAAATCCGCAGCAGGCATGAGATTGCAGAGAGCCGTGCGGGTGTCAGGGCAGCCGGGGGCCTTCTGAAAGGCTCCAGGGCAGTCTTAGCAGAATGCCTATCAAGACATCCACGCGGGGTGGCTTGATGGACTGCCTGCCTGTAATAAAAGGTCAAAAAAAAACTTTTGCCATCTTTATAATAAAAGAATTTAAATAATAAAACAAAAATACATGCTTGGTATTGCTGCGTCCGTAAAAGGGTAAACGTCGTCACAGAAAAAAAAAATAACGAACAGCAAAAATGCACTTTTTTGGTCACCCTGTTTCCCAGAAAATATGCAATAAAAAGTGATCAAAAAGTCATATGCATTCAAAAATGGTACCAGCGCAAACGACAGGCAAAAACGAGCCCGCGCACAACTATGTTGACGGAAAAATAGACCTGTATGTTTGGTGTCGCAGTGATCGTACCGACCCTCAGAACAAAGTCTTCAGGCCATTTATATTGCCGTTTGTGCGCCGTAGAAACAAGACGCACTGAAAGATGGCGGAATGTCGTTTTTTCCCCATTTATACCACTTAGAATGTGTTTAACGTTCTTCAGTACATTATAGGATACAGTAAATAGTAGAAAACATTGCAAAAAAACATGTCCTCACACAGCTGCGTCAATGGATGAATGAAGGAGTTACGCTTTTTAAAAAAGCGGTGAGGAAAACACTAAAAAAAAAGGGCGGGGTCATTAAGGGGTTAAAATCTAAGTCATTCTGTAATAGGTTCTCTGTACCCCGTCTTGCTACTTTATTCATTTTCTATCTGTCACATGATCCTCTGCCTGAAAAATATCTCCAATCCTCCGACATCTTGTCCGCATTTGTTACTGAGAGCAGTGCATGATGGGAGGACAGGAGCAGGCGCACTGATCTGTACTGCTCATGGGCAGTTTGGGGTCCCGGGAGGTCCGGTCTGCCTGCTTCAGCTGGCTTTCTCTAGCACTGAGTGACAGGGAGGTTGGAGCTAGTAAGTTGTAGGCCCTGTGAGCTGTGGGCGGGGCTATAGAACCTGTGAGCTGTGGGCGGGGCTATAGAACCTGTGAGCTGTGGGCGGGGCTATAGAACCTGTGAGCTGTGGGCGGGGCTACAGTGCTAGGCATGCTGGGAGTTGTAGGCAACAGTCTGTTGTATTTAGTGTGGAAGTGATGTATGTAACACAATGGCAGATTGCTGACTGCATGGGACAAAAAAGGGGGTTCAGAGTGGCAGAAAAAAGGTACAGGTTGCCACTTCATACATGTACTTCCAAGATTTCAGCATTTTCAGAATTTCCATTTTGTGGCCAGAAAACCCCTTCAATGGATGGCGATTAGTGATGAGCGAGCATACTCGCTATGGAGCATTACTCGATCGAGCATTGCCCTTAGCGAGTACCGGCGACAGGCAGGGAGCTGCGGGGAGGAACGGAGGGGAGATCTCTCTCTCCCTCTCTCCCCCCTGCTGACTGCCGCAACTCACCGCTCCCCCGCGCCGGCACCCGAACCTTTTCTCCAGAGCGGGAAGATACTCGATAAGGACAATGCACGATCAAGTAATTGTCCTTAGCGAGTATGCTCACTCATCTCTAATGGCGAGCCATTAATAACTTACAGCTAGTGAACACGTAATTAATTAGCAAGCGACGTGGACTTGCATCACGGTGGGGCCCCCGGCTGTCCCTCTGCCACAACCAAGGCATGAGCCGGCTGCACGGCCACCGCTAGGCTTCCTACTGGCGAAATGTGTTTTTACTTTTGACCTGTAGAAAGCATTGCATCATGAAACCTCACGGTAATTGGCTGCATAGAAGACCTGCTGTGCGTCAAACTAGTCATTAATATTTTCGGGATGTTGGCAGGTCATATAAGGATGTAAACATGGTGGCACAGGGGACTGGCACAATGATTAGTGGGAACAAGTAACTTACCCACAATTGGCAGAAGAAGGTATCAGGTTTTGTTGGCAGGAGGAGACCAGCTACGTCTGGCTCTTCGGTAGTCTGCAAACATGTAGGCATCTGGTGTGGCTTACTGTCCACTGCTGCAGTGGAATGTGGAGGTCTAGTGTCATCGGGTATGATGGCAGCAGAGAGCCAGGAGGTAACTGGAGACGGGTGAGAAAAAGATGACAATTTTACTGCTAAACCTCATGGCATGAAGGATTGTGGGTAGAGGAAAGAAGTCTTGTCAGTCATTCCCCAGGAGACACCACAGGAATTGAACCTCCAGTGCCTAGTGGCAAATATGGTCTTGGATACATGTCCCTACTGCTGGCCATGGATGAAAAGTACCGTGTAAGAGGATCAGTTTTTGTGTGTGGCCCTTGACCATATCACGGCACTCCACTCAAGGATGGTTGGGTGATGGAAGCAAACATAGCACAGTTGAATGGAACAGAACAAACAGTTGCACATAGCTTGGTGGTTACAGTCTAAATTGGGCACACAGCTTGGTGGTTACAGTCTAAATTGGGCACACAGCTTGGTGGTTACAGTCTAAATTGGGCACACAGCTTGTTGGTTACAGTCTCTATTGCACACACATATTGGCAGTTACAGTCTCTGTTAATCTTGTATTACAGCACTTAATGCACAGGAGGCCACTGTGGGCTTGGCACTGGCTCAGTCTCTGGCCCTTGGTCATACATACGGGTAGGGATGACAATGCAGAACACGCTGGAAGTGATCCGAAATCCCTTTCAGTTTACCCATGGCCTTCTCTGGTCACATAGCGCTCTCCATCACAGACCTAGGTAAACATGGCAGTCTTGTTCAGGATTAAAGGCATTTTCTGCTCACTCTCCAAGATGCCACATTATATACTCTGGCTCCATCCTAAAACCCACACTCATACCCAGAGCGCTCACCAGCCCACCATGTCCGCTTCTACATAGTGTAAAGATGAGAGCTAGCTGTAGAAGCATAGTTCCTCCAAATAACTTATATGAGTAACACATTGGCATAACACGCAAACAACCTGAATGCCCTGTTGCCTTCACTAATGCATCAAGTACGCAGCACCAAGGGCTCAGCTGGGCACACGATTGTTTAGAGTACCCGCACCTTCACCTTCAGAGCGTCTGCTCCGTCGGCCAGAAAGAGCCAAAAACTACCGATGAAGCAGAAGCGCCCCGGAGGTGTAAGTGCAGGTACTCCTTAGGGGTGCCAGTGAGTTCATGCTGGAGAGCACCCGGACAACTCGGCATGTTTGTAATCCTGCAGTTTTCCTCTGTGTTGTAGACTCAAGATACAGACGACACGGATGACATTGATATCTCCATCGACAATGCGGCCTTTATGGATGATTTCTTTGCCCAGGTGAGAGATGCCCTCTGCTTATCTTCATATACTTTAAGACGTCTTATAACCTCTGTGTCTACTTGTAGATTGAAGAGACCCGGCAGAACATTGAGAAGATCTCTGAGAGCGTCACTGAGACCAAGAGACTGCACAGTGTGATCCTTTCAGCGCCGCTGCCTGAGCAGAGTGCGTACAGCAGTGTCACTATGTGTAGAGCAGTAAGACCAGCAGATGAGGTGACCCTGGCTCCTTCCATCACCTGAGCGCTGCGCCCCTGCAGATGGCTCCATTGCCTGTTGGCTTCTCTGGGCAGTGGTCTATGCTTCTGTCCTCAGCTGCCGAGAGGAGCTGTCAGGCAACGAAGACTGACAAAGAGGCACAGCGCTGCAACGCCTTCACTTCAGCCATCAGCAGGGGTTTCAGCACTTCCACTGATCCAAACTTTCAAAATGTCACTGTTTTTATGCGTTTACTTCTCAAGGGTGTATGATGGGTAAAATAGGGGGTCTCGTGGAGACAGTGGGCTTCATTCCAGGCAGGTCCAATTTTACTAAGCAGTGAGTTTTGTGAACTTTTCCTCCCATGGATCCTGCAATGTGACCTGAGCGTCCAGCTGTTCTTCTATAAATGATAGGAACGCATTGGGGGGTGCAGAAGCAGGACCTCCTATTCTGGGATTTGAGCACCGTCACTCTTTATAGGACAATATAGACTATGCTTTAATCACTAAACTCACTAGGCACTTTGTATCGGCTGAAGGACGGCCATGCTGGGAATTAGTGGACTGCAAACTGCCCACCTTGAGGATTCAGAGGCTGTTAGTGAAGAAGGGCTTCTTGAAGGACTTCTTCATTATCTAGATCTCAGCTTTGACCTGTCTGCACTAAATACTCCTGGATGTTTTGCTAGATTTGCTATTCTAAAATATTGCCGGACAATATCAATAACTTTTTGTTTCTCTACTTTTTGAAGAAACTAAGGATGAATTGGAGAATCTGACGTTAGAGATCAAGAAAGCCGCGAACAGCGTCAGGTCCCGCTTAAAGTGTGAGTGTTTTGTGTACGGCCCATTACCATCCTAGGATGTCAGTTTTCGCTCGTGGTGGCCCTGCAGGGTCCCAGAGTTACACATTGACCTCATATATTGTAAACCTTTGAATTTCAACCTATTCTAAACACTTACCTTTTCCTTACAGCAATGGAACAGTCCATAGAGCAGGACAGCATTCAGTCCTCTGCTGACCTTCGGATACGGAAATCTCAGGTATGGAAAATGAAGAATTATTCTAGAACGCAGTCTAAGGCCGCCTGCAGACGGCCGGGTCGGATCGCACTGCGAGAATTGTGGCAGCAGGATCCGACCCGCGCCCCTTCAGTGACCAGTGCGACTCGCCTGCTCCCGCGGCTCCGAAGCTCTGCTATGTGCCGGCTGCCACCCAGCCATCGCGTGGGCAGAGTGGAACCGGCGTGTCACTAGTGACGTTTCTGTGCGGGCCTCTGCGAGCCCCGCACAGATATAGAGCATGCCGCGATTTGTTTTCCGTGCGTTTTTTCACGTGGTCAAATTTTTACAGAAATTGTTTTTTTGTTTTTTTTTCACTTTACACAATGCTTTAAATTTTGAAAAAAAAAAAAAAAAAAAAACGCCACGTAATTGGTGTCCCCGCATCCATAACAGCCTGTACTATAAAATATTACATTGTTTATCCAGCAAGGTAAAGTCCATAAAAAAGCCATAATAGCCATTTTCTATTCTTCTTGCTTCCCCAAAACAGGAATACAAAATAAGCAAAGAGTCATATACACCTCAAATAAAAACTAGAAGTCATCCTGCAAAAAACAAGCCCTCATACAAATACATTTGCCTTGGCAGCAGCTGCCTGACACTAGTTGCTCCAGTTAAGCTTACAGTTATAAAACCCCCAAGTCCTTCTCCATGTCAGTGCTCCCCAGTGGTTTCCTATTTAGTTTGTAACGGTGACATGGATTTCCCAAGTGACCCCTCCAATACTGCCCCCTGTGGTACCCCACTAGTAAGTGACCCCTCTAGTACTGCCCCCTGTTGTACCCCACTAGTAACCATGACCCTCCAATACTGCCCCCTGTGGTACCCCATTAGTAACAGTGACCCCTCCAATACTGCCTCCTGTGGTACCCTACTAGTAACAGTGACCCTTCCAATACTGCCCCCTGTTGTACCACACTAGTAACAGTGACCCCTCCAATACTGCCCCCTGTGGTACCCCATTAGTAAGTGACCCCTCCAATACTGCTCCCTGTGGTACCCCACTAGTAAGTGACCCCTCTAGTACTGCCCCCTGTGGTACCCCACTAGTAACCATGACCCTCCAATACTGCCCCCTGTGGTACCCCATTAGTAACAGTGACCCCTCCAATACTGCCTCCTGTGGTACCCTACTAGTAACAGTGACCCTTCCAATACTGCCCCCTGTTGTACCACACTAGTAACAGTGACCCCTCCAATACTGCCCACTGTGATACCCCACTAGTAACAGTGACCCCTCCAATACTGCCCCCTGTTGTACCCCACTAGTAATGGTGATCCCTCCAATACTGCCCCCTGTGGTACCCCACTAGTAATGGTGATCCCTCCAATACTGCCCCCTGTGGTACCCCACTAGTACCTGTGA
This sequence comes from Eleutherodactylus coqui, assembly GCF_035609145.1. NCBI lineage: Eukaryota > Metazoa > Chordata > Amphibia > Anura > Eleutherodactylidae > Eleutherodactylus > Eleutherodactylus coqui. The sequence goes on from NC_089849.1 coordinate 126,969,150, forward strand.
CTCCCCCAATACTGCCCCCTGTGGTACCCCACTAGTAACGGTAACCCCTCCAATAGTGCCCCCTGTGGTACCCCACTAGTAATGATGATCCCTCCAATACTGCCCCCTGTGGTACCCCACTAGTAATGATGATCCCTCCAATACTGCCCCTTGTGGTACCCCACTAGTAACAGTGACCCTTCCAATACTGCTCCCTGTGGTACCCCACTAGTAAGTGACCCCTCTAGTACTGCCCCCTGTGGTACCCCACTAGTAACCATGACCCTCCAATACTGCCCCCTGTGGTACCCCATTAGTAACAGTGACCCCTCCAATACAGCCTCCTGTGGTACCCTACTAGTAACAGTGACCCTTCCAATACTGCCCCCTGTTGTACCACACTAGTAACAGTGACCCCTCCAATACTGCCCACTGTGATACCCCACTAGTAACAGTGTCCCCTCCAATACTGCCCCCTGTTGTACCCCACTAGTAATGGTGATCCCTCCAATACTGCCCCCTGTGGTACCCCACTAGTAATGGTGATCCCTCCAATACTGCCCCCTGTGGTACCCCACTAGTACCTGTGACTCCCCCAATACTGCCCCCTGTGGTACCCCACTAGTAACGGTAACCCCTCCAATACTGCCCCCTGTGGTACCCCACTAGTAATGATGATCCCTCCAATACTGCCCCCTGTGGTACCCCACTAGTAATGATGATCCCTCCAATACTGCCCCCTGTGGTACCCCACTAGTAACAGTGACCCTTCCAATACTGCCCCCTGTGGTACCCCACTACTAACAGTGACCCCTCCAATACTGCCCCCTTGTGGTACCCTACTAGTAATAGTGACCCCTTCAATACTGCCCCTGTGGTACCCCACTAGTAACAGTGACCCCTCCAATACTGCCCCCTTGTGGTACCCTACTAGTAATAGTGACCTCTCCAATACTTCCCCCTGTAGTACCCCATTACTAACAGTGACCCCTCCAATACTGCCCCCTGTGGTACCACACTAGTAACAGTGACCCCTCCAATACTGCCCCCTGTGTTACTACATTAGTAACAGTGACGCCTCCAATACTGCCCCTGTGGTACCCCACTAGTAAAAGTGACCCCTCCAATACTGCCCCCTGTGGTACCCCACTAGTAAAAGTGATCCCTCCAATAGTGCCCCCTGTGGTACCCCACTAGTAATAGTGACCCCTCCAATACTGCCTCCTGTGATACCCCACTAGTAAAAGTGATCCCTCCAATACTACCGCCTGTGGTACTCCACTAGTAACAGTGACCCCTCCAATACTGCCCCCTGTGGTAACCTACTAGTAACAGTGACCCCTCCAATACTGCCCTCTGTGGTACCCCACTAGTAACAGTGACCCCTCCAATACTGCCCCCTGTGGTACCCCACTAGTAGCAGTGACCCCTCCAATACTGCCCCCCTGTGGTACCCCACTAGTAACAGTGACCCCTCCAATACCGCCCCCTGTGGTACCCCACTAGTAGCAGTGACCCCTTCAATACTGCCCCCTGTGGTACCCCACTAGTAATGATGATCCCTCCAATACTGCCCCCTGTGGTACCCCACTAGTAGCAGTGACCCCTCCAATACTGCCAACCTGCGGTACCCCACTAATAGCGGTGACTCCTCCAATACTGCCCTCTGTGGTACCCCACTAGTAACAGTGACCCCTCCAATACTGCCCCCCTGTGGTACCCCACTAGTAACAGTGACCCCTCCAATACTGCCCTCTGTGGTACCCCACTAGTAACAGTGACCCCTCCAATACTGCCCTCTGTGGTACCCCACTAGTAACAGTGACCCCTCCAATACTGCCCCCTGTGGTACCCCACTAGTAACTGTGACCCCTCCAATACTGCCCCCTGTGATACCCCACTAGTAATAGTGACCCCTCCAATACTGCCCACTGTGATACCGCACTAGTAATAGTGACCCCTCCAATACTGCTCCCTGTGGTACCCCACTTGTAACGTGACCCAATCAGAGTATGTACCGTTAATAACCCCCCTCTCCTTTTTTATCCCTGACCAGTTAAGGCCCATTTACACATGACGAGTGTCGGGCAAACGATGCCCTGTATCTCCACGCTCCCATGCTGTCACGCGGGAGCTAGCACAGCTGTCTCCCCATGGAGCGGCCAGCAGGGGGCAGGACAGTGCAGGAGATTTCTCTCGCTTCCCCGCCCCTCTACATTGAGATACACAGCAGCCGTTCGCTATGGAATGGTGGCTGTTTAAACTACACGATGAGCTTTATGCTGCATGAAAGATGAGCGATGAAGATCATTGTTCAGTTTAAACAGCAGCCGTTCAGTAGTGAACAGCCGCTGTGTTATGTGAATGGAAGGGGGGGGGGGGGTAGCGAGATGAGAGAAATCTCCTGCACTGCCCCGCCCCCTGCTGGCTGTTTCGTGTGTGTGATCCAGCCCTGCTAGCTCCTGTGCAGGAGCACAGGAGCAGGAGCGCAGAGTCACAGGGACGAGTGTCGGTCATTGTTTGCCCGACACTTGTCCAGTGTAAACAGGCCTTTACTCATTCACTTACACACATTCTTCCCCAGACCAAGCATTCTCATCTTATATACCAACCTTTTATACGGCACAGTATCAAACGCTTTGGAAGAGTCCAGATACACAAGATCCAGTGACTCCCCGGTCCAGTCTAGAACTTACCTCATCGTAGAAGTCGATCAGGTTGGTGTGACAGGAGCGATCTCTCATAAACCCGTGCTGATTCGGAGTTATACAGCTATTTTTACTGATAGTTTCTAAGAGATGCTCCTCAAACATTTTACCCACAATAGAAGTTAGACTTACCAGTCTGTAGTTTCCAGGGTCACTTTTTGCCCCCTTTTTGAATATTGGCACCACATTGGCTATGCGCCAATCTAGTGGAACAGACCCGTCACTACAGAGTCCCTAAATGTAAGAAATAAGGTGTCTGTGTATCACATTACTTAACTCCCTTAGACCTCAGGGGTGTATGCCATCGGGACCCGGCGATTTCTCTATTTTATTCTGTTTAAGGAGGCTCTGCACCCCTTACTGGGTTAGACTGGTGACATTTAATGGAGAGTTTACTGTATATGCATTTCACTTGACATCTCATTTTCCTAGGTGAATACACTGGCAATAAATAATTTCTCCTCATCAGCCTCTACAATTTTTCCTACATTATTTATTAAATACTTTCAGTATTATTTTTTTTACTATTTATATAGTTAAAGAACAGTTCAGGGTTGGTTCTACTCCCTTTGGCAATAAATCTCTCTGTCTCCATCTTTGCTGCTTTTATCTGATTGTTACATCATTTATTTTCCTCTTATAGGTTTGTAGGGCTTTGCTGCTTTCTAGTTTAAGTAGTTTAAATGCTTTTTTTGTTGTTTATAGCTCTCCTATAAAACTCTCTCTTAACAGACAAGTGAAATGTATTACATTACGGTCACTATTTCCCATGTACCCCAACCTGCACCCCTATTATTCTGTCAGGTCGGTCATGCAGCTACATTATACACAAAAATAAAAAGTTATGACCACTGAAACATAAAGGGGGAAATCATTTACTGGATTTTAAGGCTAAAATTAGCAACATTACAAAAGGGTTAAAATGCACTTAAAGGGGTTGTCTCACGCCGAAACGTTTTGTTTTTTTTTCAATAGGCCCCCCCGTTCGGCGCGAGACAAACACAAGGGATGGGTTAAAAAAAAAACCGTTTAGTACTTACCCGAATCCCCACTCTGCGGCGACTTCTTACTTACCTTACCAAGATGGCCGCCGGGATCTTCACCCACGATGCACCGCGGGTCTTCTCCCATGGTGCACCGTGGGCTCTGTGCGGTCCATTGCCGATTCCAGCCTCCTGATTGGCTGGAATCGGCACACGTGACGGGGCGGAGCTACGAGGACCAGCTCTCCGGCACGAGCGGCCCTATTCACCACGGAGAAGACCGCACAGCGCAAGCGCATCTAAAATCGCCAGAAGACGGCGAATTTAGACGGATCCATGGCGACGGGAACGCCAGCAACGGAGCAGGTAAGTGAATAACTTCTGTATGGCTCATATTTAATGCACGATGTACATTACAAAGTGCATTAATATGGCCATACAGAAGTGTATACCCCCACTTGATTTCATGAGACAACCCCTTTAAGGCAACTGAGTTACCACCAAATATATTCATATGAGATGTAAATTCAAAATCTACAAATAAAAAAAGTGACATTTTAGGGAGGCTTTTTCCACTTTTAACATAACTGTTAGGGGGGTAAACGAGGGCAGAGTTGTTCAGATCACCACATGACACCCCCAAATCCAACAGTTTTTATAAAATTCTACTTTTTATGTTCCTTATAATAGTCATACCATGTGGTTGTAGAGCCAGGGTGGCAAGCTGAACACCGTTTAGGCATCTGACTAGTTGCTATTCAGGAGCCTAAATCAGGTGAGAGTCATATGTATCCCTCGCTGTAATCTGGCCTTGATTACCCTCACCTTCATCTAAATCAATGCTTGGTCTGATATCGTTCAGATAATAATGGATCTGAGGGACAGGAGAGAATACTAGAATTCCAAGTAATACAACAGTATGGCTGCACGATGGGGCCCGATAACGGCCGACTCGGCTGTGCCGTCTTGCAGATATGTCTTGCTTTGGTTGTTAGATTTCTCTAAGTATTATTTGGTTATAACATACACCAGTTGTATAACTCTTCTGTGTGGCCTAGTGTAGATCTGTGGGTAGAGCATCAGACTGGCGAGGCTTCGACCCACCAGCAGGGTCGTATTTAGAGTTCATGTTGCCCTCGAAACATTTCGTGCTCTTGCCCCTATTGGGGAGTTAGGTTAAAGCTGCTGCCTGTAGGCATGAGATATCTGTTGGACAAACACATTGTCAGGGAACTGGGGTCTGGGTACTGGAAGTCCCAGAAACTGCCCGCAACCCACTGTCCCTACCTAACTGCCCCCCTGGGCTAGGCCCCAGGGTGACAACTGGGCGACGGTCTCTAGACTCTCTAGGGAAGCGGGGCAAGGGGTCAGACTACAAACAGACACTGAGACAAACAAACACAGAGGCAAGTCAGGCAATCCGGGTCGGCAACAGGAAGGTACGCGGTACAAAGGGGCAGGCGAAGGCGAAGTCAGGGTCAAAGCAAATAGTCAAACAGGGAGACAGGCAAATCCAAAGAACATGAGTGCAGCAGAAGACCTGGCAATGCTGGAAGGAACAAAGGCGCTTAAATGCTGTCAGAGCTCCGGCCCCAGCAGCTGATTGGGAAAGGGAGCCTGATAGCAGCAGAGTTCAATCACCGAGGCACTGGGGAACCCGCCCCCAGCCTTGCTGGACGGACGGAGACCAAGAACGCGCATGTGGTCGTCATGGCGACAGGGACGCGGGGCGGCACCCGCTCTGTCCTTACCGACCCTGTGGCGAACAGGGCCAGGGGAGGTTACCAGAACCGGAGCTCCCCTGCGCCACACAGATGCAGCCCGGGTGATTGGGCCAGCGGTGTGTGGATGGAGGCTCTGCGACCCGCCGGTCCTGACACACATATTAGGATGACAGCCCTCCCCTCTGACCCTCTGACTCCCTCATACACATGCATGCTTGGGCAAAAGTGCAAGGGTTTCTGTTGGGGAAAAGGGATTCAATTAGGTATTGCTATATGCCTTTGTCAGAGGATTATCACCCACTAGAACATATATATGGCAACAGAACCAAGATCATTATATAAATACGGTAACAGAACCAAACTTACTAGATGGATATTTGGTAACAGAACCAAGCTTACTACATAAATACAGTACCAGAACTAAATCCATTCCATAGATATGATAAGAGAAGCAAGCTCATTACATTACCACGGTATATTCCCCACCACTGGATCCATCAGAAGCAGCACATAGCAGACATACATTGCATTCCCTTTTTTGTAGTAAAGCGCGCTTCCATACATTTGAGGACGCGGTACAAATGTTGCCTAAAGTTATACATTTTAAAAATATGTCCCAAACACCTCCATGTTTTCCATACTCGTAGCGGCACATAACCGGGCGTCTTACTAATGCTTTTAGAGTACGTCCACATGTAGCGCATGCGCGGTGGATTGCATGCAGAAAATACCGTATCACAGTACAAGCAATATGGATGAGATCTCAAGGAACTCATCCACACGCTTCGCTTCAGAAATGAACATGGAGCCTGAGGCGTTCAGCAGACAATGTCTCATCCCATAGGTCCTAGCTGCTAGTGGTAGGTGATTGGGCTTCTGCTGGATTCTTATGGCCCTGTTGTATTACGCCTGGGCCCACTAAAGCCTTCCTTGGTATTCCGGTGGGCCGGTCCAACCTTGTAGGGTCACATGTTAAACCTCTATTTACATTTCATTTCCTGTCTTTTGTACAGCATTCTGTTCTCGCCCGGAAATTTGTGGATGTTATGACCAAGTACAACGAGGCTCAGGTGGATTTCAGAGAGAGAAGCAAAGGGCGGATCCAGAGACAGCTGGAAATCAGTGAGTCAACTGGAAACTGTCCGCTTTTATCTGCTTTGAAACATTTAAGATATATTTGCATCTGCTATTATGTAGACCTGCTGAAGTCTACGTACACTTCAGCTATACAGTGACATGTAGTGCACAGTAGGGTGCAAAGCCACCAGGGTGACCTTCTATTCCATTAACTCCATATGACCATCCAAGACCAGAATGCCGAGTAGACACCCTGAAATAGTGGACCCGTCTCTCCCGCTCGCTCCCGCTCTGTCAATGAAAGGATGATATTTCTGAAAATAATGGAATGAATAATTAATGAAGTATCTTAAGACCTCTAATGACGGCCATGCTGATGATTATGTCTTCTTTCCCAGCTGGCAAAAGTACAACAGACGATGAACTGGAAGAAATGCTTGAAAGCGGAAATCCTAGTATTTTCACATCTGGGGTAAGAGACTAGAATGAAAGATATGATTGTTTAGAGGGGGTAACAGTCCTGGGAGTACGATGACATTTGCCTATACTGGACTCTGTAGTCTGAGATCTCAGAGATCGCCCTTGAGCACAAGGCTTTGCCAGTTTTTCCAATATGAAATGTGCCACACATACCCGGAGATTTTCATTGCGGTCACAAGTAACAAGTTGCAGAGGATTTCTGCGCATATCGCCAGCGGTGGCACCCTGATGAACCCTGGCATCCACCAGTCATACCCGTAGAGTGGGTGGGTGGGTTGACCACATGTAGCCTTCATTCCTCTCTTTAGGAAGACCCTTGCTTCACTTTTCATTCTGGTGGCACCTCTTTAGCAATCGTTCTCTTATACTACTCTGGGCAATTTGTGTATATGAGTAGCTACGAGGGTCGTACCGAAAGTAATGCAGAAGTGCTGATAACTTCTTTATTAACTGATGTAGATTGTTCAGATTGCACATGTAGTTGGAGTGACTCTTCCTCTATACAAGGGTTTCAGAATCTTTTTCTTCCTTGCTGGTGAAGAATGGATTCCAAGGGTGGAAGTCTGCACTGATCTGCTTGAAGTGTTCAAAGCCAATGAAGACGAGTTTTTTTCCGATCTGGTGATGGGGAATGAAGCATGGGCGTATCTTCATGATTCAGAAACCAAGAATCAGTCCATGCATGGTGGCACACCTCTTCTCCAAGGCCTAGGGAGTGCAAGAGCCAGCGATCAGCACAGAAGGTCGTGGTGACTGGTTTTAGGGATGACAAGGGCGTCATTCTCCTTGATGTTCTGGAACGAAGTCGTGCCATCAACAGCGAACGGTATGTGGTGCAAATGCATCGCTTTTAATGGAGACTATATTGAGTAACAGATTTGTATAGAGGAAGAATCACCCCAACTACATGTGCAGTTTAATGATCTACAGCAGTTAATAAAGAAGTTCTGGCCACTTTTGCGTTACTTTCAGTACGACCCTTGTATTTACTATAGTTGCTTGCAGCCCTTTTCTCTTCATTGTGGACCTCATTGCCAGCTTTCCTCATTGTGTAGTGCCCTACTGTAATATGGCTCTTGCATTGTGCCATGTGCTGCTTGTGTGGGGAGCTGGGCGCCGACTCCTGATTCACCTGATCCCCGTGGGTCAGTCTGATCACAAACTGCTGCTCTAAATAGACAATACTGATCGCGCCAAGAGAGAAGGAACATTCATGAGAATATGGAAAGCAACGAAGCGGTGATATAAAGCTATATAAATAGTATTTAGTGCTGCTAGGACAAGAGAAGAGGAAACACTGCTGGACAAGTAAACAAGGAGTATGAAGGTGAGGTTTATTGGGATGTACAATGTATGAAAGACGGATTAAGCAGTCCATTACCAGCTGACCAAAAGTAATCCCGGTTACAATCAGTTATGCCAACTGGTTATAAGACAAGTCATTTCTGTTATTTTGCAGATAATCAATGACTCGCAGATTTCCCGTCAAGCGTTGAGTGAGATTGAGTCCCGGCATCGTGATATTGTACGATTAGAGAGCAGCTTGAAAGAACTCCACGATATGTTCCTGGACATCGCCATGTTAGTAGAGAACCAGGTAACCATATAGGGTACTGTGGGAACGATAAGACAAGGAGACCGTGAGGACGTAGCTATCAGAGTGCAGTGAACTTATAGGGTTCTAGGGTGGGAATGTGTTGTGGTCCTTAAGAGAACTCCTGTAAACCACCGGATGTCTCAGTTGTGTCCTGTTTTCTATCTTTAATGCTTTGCTTGGAGACTGAGGCTGAACGTAGCTCAGGTAACTACATCTGTTGGCCGGCTCTATTCCTTCTCCTGAAACATTTTCTCCAGCTACATGTATTGAAGCATTTTGTCCATTTCAGGGGGAAGTAACAGATAACATAGAGATCAATGTCATGAAGGCGGTGGAACATGTAGAGAAAGCTCGAGTGGAGACCACAAAAGCAGTGAAATACCAGAGTAAAGCACGAAAGGTGAGAACAGGAGACCGCAGAGCCGACAGAACAGCCCCACGCTGTATATCTGACAACTAAGGGTTGTGGGACTCGGTGAAGGTCCAGCCAGGACACTGTTGACGGCACCTTGTAATGTGGTTGTACGCTATCTCAGCATATTTATGTATCTCTGCACATTTTCTTCTAACTCTTTCTACATCCTGCTTCTGTTCCTTACCGCCGTTGTCCATACATGACCACCAACCTTGCTTCTTGTATTTGCCTTCTCCGTGCCATTCTCTACATACCTTAACCAATGTTGGTCTGCCGCCTGCATTGTACCTACCGTCCTTCTGTCACCCTCTTGTTTTCACATTCATCCCGCTCTCCTCGCTTCTATCTTCCCATTTCTTCTTTTGCTATCCTTTCTTCTCTTCATAAAGGGTGCTCTTATAGACCGCATAGAAAATAACATGGATGAGTCTGTGGGTTTCGTGGAACGAGCCGTGGCCGACACAAAGAAAGCCGTAAAATTCCAGAGTGAGGCCAGGCGGGTGAGAATTACCCTGAAGCCAACTCCTCCACACCCTTAGCATGTAGTTTCACAACTTGTTTCGTCAGTAGTACACCACATTACAATGTAGTTAGCCTAATGTCCGGGTGCTAGATAGACAACTGTTTAGCTTGTCCTTCCCTCAGTCCTTCATTTTGTATGTCTTCAGTCATGTGAGTGGAGTGAAGCACTCCTTGGATCAGTCATTTTTCCTGCTATCCCCTGCACGCTGGGGTATACACATAGATCACCTATATAGCTGCGGTGGGGCGTAGCTGGTCACACATTCCCAGACGTATTTGCAGTTGTACATATTCAGTAGAGTTCTCTTATAAGCACCAAGTGCCAAGTAATAGTTCTCAGATAAGACTTTTATGGCACAAATATATCTATAGACTTCAACATCCTTAATTGTTGTGGGGGGACTTTGTCCTCCAGCCTCCATTTCCTCTCATATTACCTCCCATGGAGACTTCTCTCTACCTTCACAGTACAAGGAGCCTCACTCAGACCATCTCATCTCCAGAGCCCAATACAGTGCACGCTCGTTCTCCATCAGGCCGCGGCGCTTCCTAATCTCCGCTATCCTAACCAACGAAAAGTCAGCTTTCTGTCGCTGACTACTGATCAGTGCACCAACTTCTGTCCTTTCTATAAACTTTATATCACCAATTCTCGCATTATGGCATCATACTACACGCCTGGAGCACATTACCGGCTGTGTAGGCGGGCACTAGTAGCCTGCCATTAGGGCTGATTATCCCAACGCCACAGGGAAAACAACACCAATAGCAATATATTATATTACACAGTGAAATAATTGGCAGACAGTAAACAGCACAACAACATTGTAGAATAGAAACAAGTGCAGCACGGGGAGCAAACGGCTCAAACAAACCTCTGCCCAACCACAAATACAGAAAATACGGCACAAACATAAACAACTACTGTCCAATGAGACCAGCACGCCCCGGGGGGTCTCTCTGACTACTTGACACATAGTAAATGACTAATGCCCTGACCTGTGGCCTACAAACATAATGATTGTGTCTACTATGAACCAAGCCATGTATTTGTGGTCGTAGACACAGATTGTCTAACATGGGAGGGTCTATGATTCTACAAGGCAGTGTATGATTGTGGCTGCACTCACAGGGTCGAATGCTAATGGCCTAAACATGTTCCAAAAAGATCTACAAAATTTGTTATGAAAATGTTGATAATTACATTATTTGAAGTGTTTGTCCTACGAGTGGCGGATCACTGCGGCCAGGAAGTGATAATCATCATCTTGGACCGTACGGTTGTGGCCAACTCTCAACTATGGCTGTATCTGTTGGGTATCTGTCTGAAATCCGTTGCTTACCCTTCTCCTTGATGTTGCCTCCTTCCAGAAAATGATCATAATTATTGTGGTGGTAATTATTCTACTAGCAATTATTGCTCTGATTATCGGCTTGTCTGTGGGACTGAAGCACTGAGCCTACGACCTTCATGTTGGGGGAAGCCCAGTTGTAAGTAGAGAACTTTTATTATATTCTGGGAAGACAGAAAAGTCTTCAAGGTATGAAAATACCATCCTAATTCTAAGACTATTACATAATGAGTACTCTAGAGGTCATCATTTAGAGGGGATTCCCTAGGCTGCTACTCCTCACGACTTTCTATGCCTAATCATGGTATGCAATGGGATTACAATCAGTTTCAGGACATCGTGTGTTTTAGTATCACCGTTATACAAAAATGAATGTGTGATACAAATGGCATTCAGATCAACCTGAAGTCATCCAAACATTTTTGGACTGGTTTCATCCTCTGAAACACTCTGTCGGTGCAGCAATCAGGAGAAGCGCCCAGTTAGTAGACGTCTTCCCACTTAGTACTGTAGGGTGAGATGTAGTTTATAGAATAGGAATTGTTAAACTTCTCAGCTTCTGGAAGGCACAGTGGAACGTGGCGTGGTTGTTCCTTGCCTCTGCCCAACACTAGTTGGATATTGTTCAACTGGGATTGGAGATGTGACTGTTGGATAGGAACAGCTTACTGGTATAATAGATGTATAATATATGTATATATATACACTCTAGTCCACAAGGACGGGCCTCGGGGTGTGCAACCTACCAGCCTCATCTGTCACCAGTCATGGAGGTAGCACTGGCCTTGATGTCCTGGGCTTGTACCCCTTATGCCACTCTTGGACCCAAGCCTATTGAAGGGCAGCTGCACCGGATGCTGGAGGAGCTCGTTCACATCCTCGTTAGGTATTTCCATTTGAACTCTGTTCTGTTTTTTGAGCAGAAAAATGGCATTCAAATGGGAAAAAACGTGCCCTGTATTACATAGTATAATGACTGGACTGGGTAGTTGTCTGGGAGTGGAGTATAGGCACCTTATGGCAATGGGCGCTATATGATTGGATTATTTGGGTACAACTGTATATGATGCATCATAAGGTTCTGTGCCAATAGACGGTAATGGAGAGGGCATCCACCAACCTAAGGCCGGACCTAACTGCCCCGACAGATACGGGTGTGTGGCCCCCCCAGGTCTATATGTTTCAGTTGCACCCACTCTTGGCTGTACTCACATGGACCAATGCAGTTTTAGTCAGTGAAAAATGGACCAATTTCCAGGCGATGTTCTGCTACTTTGTCCGCTCTGAACTTCGTGGTTCGTCCTTTCATGCGGCCCCCGCAGTAACCTCTGTTATAAACGCATTGCACTTACATGATATTTGCATTGAATAGGATCACGATGCGTTTGATTTTTGCTCTCATAGAAAATAATGGTCGATTCTTGAAGAAACCAGGCAGACAGGACATGCGGCCGTTGCTCTAAGGGCCCATTCCCATGGGTGGATGTTTATTAACTGAATACAGACCCGTTGTATTATATTAGTGTATTCAGACGTGCAGATATTACATGCGTAGGATAAATAATAGATCGCAGCGTGCCCTGTGTTAGTGGATGTTCACCGACCAGGATAGCCCAAGGAAGTCTATGGGAGCAATTACAATTGCAGTGAACAGAGATGCTCCATGTATAGTCACTGCATTATTACGCATGTTCCCAGAAGACAGTGTGAACGAAGGGGACATCCATTGGGCCTTCTTAGACCGTTAATATGGATGCAACGCGCACCAAAAATGCAAATATACATGCAGTGAAAATGGTGCATTTTTCATGAACCAAAGTTGTACATGCCTGAGTGAGTCCTAACTTGGACTGCGGCTCCGAGGGGAAAATCATTGATGCGACTTAACCCATTCAAATGAACGGGTTCTTTTCCTGCGTGAGTTCTCCCCATCTCGGAATTGGATAGAACTCGCCCGGGAAGAATCGCCCATGTGAATACACCCGTAGAGAAGGCTAGGAGTTTCTGAAATCAGGATGCTGAAAAGAGGTCATGTGCAACTAAAGATGCATGGGCTTAAACACATAAGAGAACACTGACAATGATGTCCTGCTTCTAGACCCAAGATGGCGGACACCTCCGACTCCTGTGCTCCGTACAGATTATGGATGGTTTCACGCCTGCGTTGGCAATTCCATTTTCCTGCTCCGTTTGGTGATCAGGAAAGGGTAATCCCCACAACCAAATAGCTCCGTCTCTGGACGGAACCAGACAGACCCCCTTGACTATGATGAGGTCCGCCTCTTTCTGAGGGGAGGAGCTTGCTGAGTGCCTTGTAGCTTTCTGTAATGTATGTTTTTCTTTTATCCCAGGTGTAATTTAACTCCATCCATGCCAGCAAAACTTTGCAAAGCTACTGATCCTAACCTCCTCCCAATCCTTACCCGCTCCACCATCCAAGTTTACCTCTTTTTCACCACCAATACAAAGATCCATACTCCTGCCTTCCGGAAGCTTCCCCTCAACCTGGAACCTCTGGACCTCTGCTTTGCTTGCAGTACCCTACAATGCTGTCAGGGATGGAAAGACTTGGGAATGTTTTACTTGACATATTTGTTGTATATTTTACAAAGAGAAACTGAAGCACAAGGAGCTCAACTGGTGAAAACGTACCAGAAGCCATAACCTGGACAGGACTTTGGGCCGGTAGACTGGATGTCACAACCACTAAAACTTCTAGCAAAGCTTTTAATTTATTATGTTTGATCAGTAAGAGCCGACTTTGCCATAACAATTGGTGGTTTGGTGATACGACATTGCCCGGTGTAGTGGGCCACAGATCTATCTCCATCTCTCTTGCCCATGAATTGGTACTTTGTGAGTGTTCAGAATCTCCCCAGGTACCCCGGTGTCCTCCCACATCCAAAACATATTCTACACGATGCCCATCCTCAGGAGTCTCTTTATGCACTTGAGATAAGGAGATGAGAATGTGTGTCTCAACGGGGCGGGTCCTCCACGGCACCATGGGGCAGATTGACTTGGGCTGGCATCTCTTACACCCCTTTTGGTGAGCCGATTCTCGTTTGTAGTCGTTCGGCTGTTTAGACAAGCGGATCATCGTTGAGAATCGTTGACTTCTCGCTCAGAGCTTCGCATTGAGTGTTTAAATGCAGCAATAAGCGAACGATGATTCTTATGCTGGCTGAATGTGAACAGTGAAGATAAGTGCACGCTTCTCATGCGGTCGTCGGTCGCCATCAAGCCGAACAATTGAGCGATTTTTTGAACGATAATCATTCCGCCCAAACGCAGCACTACACCGGTTTAGGTTAAGTTTTCACTGATGTAAGTGCAACCCGTGTATTAGAGGGGTTCCCCTCCCGCGTCCCCAGCAGTGACCGTACTCTGAATGGAGCGCTGCCCGAGCATGCGCAGTCAGCACTCCATTCATTTCACTGGGAGGGATGGAAATCCGTGAGTGGCTGTCGCTCAGCTATCTCTGCATTCCCATTGAAAGTGCATGGAGTGCTGAACTATCTGATCAATTGAAAGTGGACTCACCATGTTGGCCGAGCTCAGAAGGGTAAGCTGGACAAGAGGCAAGCTATGCTACTTTCCATCTTAGACTAGCTTATAATTTAGAGAACCTCTTTGGGAGGGGTCCACATGGGGGCTTATCAGCAGCAGAATGTCCGCAGTGGGCATTCCATAGCAGGTCAGCCGCGGAAAGCCTGCCTCCAACGTTGCTCCACTTGGTGCGGGTTTTATCGCGTATTCCTGTGCGGAATTCACCCCTCATTGAGAAGAGGTGATTCTGCAGTGGAAACAGCGATAAAACCGACATGTATGGAACTGAATTCCACACCACATGGAAATTTCTACACGAGTTTTATGCGGATTTCTTCCGCAGCTTGTGGGTGAAATTTTCAAAATCTCAACCATTTTGCGGGTCCTGTAAATGTCCCCTTCCTCTGCATGGAAATTACGCAGCAAATCTGCCCCATGTGAACCTCCGCTTAAGGTACAAGTCTTGTGAGCCACTGATCAGATATCAGATGTGTGGTTTGGTGTATAACACCTTGGTATAAAACCCTATTGTGAGTCAGGCTGTTCCTACCTACTGGGAACAAATGTCAACAGTGACCCCATCATAATGTTTATGGTCACCATTGGCCAAATACAGTAGAATGTAAATGTAATGCTGATCATTATGCCCTAGGGGTAACAGATGTGTCTATATGAAGGATATGTGAGCTGTACATTACTCTTGCCTCATGTATTATATACCGTTGCTCTTAAAGCTGCATATAAACATGTCCCACTCGTCACTAGACATTAACTAGAGACCAGTCACCAGTAGGGAGCTGGTTGGCCAACTGGTCTCATCGAAGTATATAAAGACTATGGGATCAGGAGACGGTATGGAGATGTCTCCTTCCTTTTGACCTTCTATCTGGATATACGTAAAAGGCTAGACAAGCAGACAAGTCTACAGCCACCTGTTTACATTGCTGCAATAATGCTGTTAGAATCCTAGAATGGTAGAGTTGGAAGGGACCTCCAGGGTCATTGGGTCCTCGAGAGTCATCAGGACCTCCAGGGTCATTGGGTCCTCCAGAGTCATCAGGACCTCCAGGGTCATCGGGTCCTCCAGAGTCATCAGGACCTCCAGGGTCATTGGGTCCTCCGGGGTCATCAGGACTTTCAGGGTCATCGGGTCCAACCCCCTGCTCAGTGCAGGATCACTAAATCATCCCAGACGAATGTCTGTCCGGCCTCTGAAGACTTCCATTGTCCTTAGTATGAAAGTCTTATTTGTCTGTGGCTTACAGTGGTTGTTCCCACAGCAGAGGATAACCATTTCTGGTGGAACAGAAGTATTTAAGTATTCTTGTGGAACTATGTAGGAATGTTAAATGCATTGCTAGACCAGCCTAACCTGTCTTTTGCGTTTGGTGGGTTTTAAGGTTAACAAACAATACAAGTTGTAACTGCGGAGCTCGGAACATTCCTGATCTCTCACATCATGCAGGGTAGTGCAGCACTGAGTACATTATGCGCTCATACACATGTTTTTTTTACATAATTGGCATTATTAGCATTCGTTAACTTGACATGCTGGTATAGTCATACGCTTAGGTCACATAGCTCTAGGAAAAGGAAATAAGATACACTTACAGCAAGGGTGGAACTGTGCACTGTAGGTAAGTGATTCCATTATAGCCTGTGATATTATGGCCAATAGGTGGCGCTGTTTTGTTGGGTCTTGGAATTAAAAGTTTTCATGCACTCTTTGCTATGCTGATGTTAGACAGTTAAATGCCCCCTGTTAAAGATAATGCCAGAGTCCAATTAGTTAAGCTGTGTCACATATTAACAAAGTATGAATTAAACTGTACATAAACAGGGTCATTTGTGTGTGATGAGCCCAACCCTGTTACCGAACCAACGCAGAACTGACCTATTACTTCTATCACAGACCCCCGCAGAACGCTGCCAGCTAGTGAATATGTGGCCACCAAGCATGAGGGTAAATAGGTAGAAATCCACTTGCATGTGGCATGGTGGTTGCTTCTCTGCCACTGTGGCAGAACTCCATGGGTCACTCTCCAAGCCAGTTAGCATACTGAATCCTAAACCAGCAACTTTAAATGATCTTATCTACACTCTGTCTAAACTTATACTTAAAGGGGTTTACCAGGGAAATACAATTGATGACCTACCATCAGGATAAGTTATCAATAGTTGATCGTCCGGGTCCGTCGCTTGGGACCTCAACCGATCAGCTGTGGGGGCGCATGCTGTCAGCGCCACAAATACAAAGAGGTCAGAGCGGAAGCCTCCACGCCAACCTCCGGGTGGTGACCAACACTTGTAACTGCAGAGATGGCTCTCATTGCCTGCAGTTACAAGCGCCGACCACTGCATGGGAGGTTGGCATGGGGACTTCCTCTCCAAATACACAGAGGTCCGAGTGGAAGCCTCCGCACCGACCCCCGTATAGTGGCCGGTGCTTGTAATTGCATCAATTGTATTTCTGTGGAAAACCCCTTTAATTTCACTCCTTACACCAGTCTGATTCTGATTGGCTGTGGTGTGTATAACTAGAACACTGGGCTGTTCAAAGGGATTCTGTCTTTAGAAAAAAACTCAACCCTTCCCTCACGTCACCTGACGCCGGCCGGATCTTCTTCTTCGTGTGACATAGCGTCCATTCGCGGCATTCTGCTTCCTGTAGGGCAGGGTCACTGGTCACTGGTGACGTAGCATTCAGGAAATGCCGATTCTTGGGCTGCCTGCTTTAGCACAAGCTATGACTGTGCAGGCGCGGCGTCTTGCCACAAGTGTTCATGTACGATATCAGACACTAGTGGTAATAGCCCACGCCTGCGCACTAAAGCAGGCTGCTGAGGATTCGTCATTCCCTGCTAGGCAGTGAACGCTACGTCACCAGTGACCGGGTACACCGCCCTGCGGGAAGTGAACTGTAGCTGGTGGACGCTACATCACAGGAAGAGGCCGACCCGGGGACTGGAGGAGCCAGGAGAAGAAGGGAAATATGGATTTTTTTCTAATAACACAACTCCTTTAACCCTTTCTAAGCTGTAGTCTCCCTCAGCCGCCACTCGTAAGACTGCGTTTGCACTTGGCATTTTCTGCTGCATTTTTTAACTGCATCACAACATGCATGCAACGCATTAAAAAAAAACCCAAAACGCACATGACTTGAAAAAAAGCTCGCTCCACGTACCACAAACACACTTACATAAAGGGGCGCTCCGGTGATTTATTATGCAGTACCCCCCAGGTTGGTTAGTGTCACCCCGGTCAGTTGTTTCCCGCTACCTGCAGCTCCTGGCCTCTTCCTCCTCAGATGGTCATGTGATCGCGGTTCTCACCAGTTTCGGTCTGCATGAAGTTCTGTGTTTGTTTTGAGGCATGCCAAGCCTGACGGTCAGTGCAATGTCAATGTTACCTGCTATATAATTGGTTGCCAGGGGTAGAGAATGAGTAGTTTACACTAATAGGATGTTGGGCATCTGAATATTGACTCTACTGACTCATTAGTTTGGGAAATGACGTTCTGGATGTACGATGTGACCCACGCAGGCGGGAGAGGTTTAGGAACAGCTTCCTGCCACCGCGCTCCAGGATCCCAACCGTCACTCCCGGGTAAAGGGCACCAGGTTGGTGATGGTTGTGTATATAGATGCTGAATGTATTCATGTGCGCTAGTTATTATATAGGAACCCCTTTACCCGCCGCTCCAATCATCTCTAAGGGGCAGCGAACATCAGCGCTCTCATGTATGCTTCACGTATACAATAAACGGACATGAGTAATGTATCCAAGCGTGCCTGAACTTCATTAAAGCGTTACATGATCTGGTAACCGTACGATTCTCTACCATTGTGTCCGCTTCTCATTAACATATCATTATCATAAACCACGCACGTTTTTCACTGTAAACACTTTTTTTCCTAATCCAGTTTTGTAGTTGAACACTTTTTTTTTTCCTTTGAAGTATTTGATAAAAGCTAAATAGTTAAACGCCCAGAAGCGTCCGGCCAACGATTCCGTGTGCTTCCCGGTGACCGCAGTGTTAAAGCCCTAGAATACGTCTCCATACGTTATGTTTGCGGGCAGACAACATGGTAGGCTCACAAACGTATGGGAGGTTAAACGCCAGAACAAGTACGTAGATTTGAACAATGTTTGACCCATTCTAGCCTACGGGTGCATGACGCTATACGGCACATGTGTCAAACACAAGGCCCGCGGGCCGAATCCGGCCCTCTGCCTCATGTTATGTGACCCGTGGCGTGCCGATGGCCGCTCACCACTGCAGCGATTACCAGCTGTGGTGTTGCAGCTCCCCGCTGGTAATCACGCTGTTACCGTTGATCCCGGCACACACTCTGGCGTCAGTGTGCAGCCGGGATCCTCCTCCCCTGAGTCCTCTGCTCCTCAGTTCTGCAGGAGAGGACTCAGGAAGGAAATGTTCCGGGCACACACACTGATGTCAGTGTGCATCCGGGCTCAGCATGAGCAGAGGGGGAGTGGCGCCCACAGCAAGGAGGAGGTAAGTATATGGGTTGTGGGGGAACTATTATTACTGAGGGGGAGTTATTATGACTGAGAGGTGGTTATTACTGAGGGGAGGTTATTACTATAACTGAAGGGGGGGTTAATATTACTATGGGGGGGTAATTTTACTGAGGGGGGTTAATATTATTGACGGGGATAATATTATTACTGAGGAGGTTTAATATTGAGGGGGGTTAATTTTACTGAGGGGGGTTAATATTGCTGAGGGGGATATTACTGTGGGGTTATTACTACTGAGGGGGTTAATATTATTACTGTGGGCGTTGCAATTACTACTGGGGCCACTGTGGGGTACCCTGTTACTACTGGGGCCACTGTGGGGCTTGCTATTACTACTGGGGCCACTGTGGGAGTCACTATTACAACTGGGGCCACTGTGGGGGTCACTATTACTACTGAGGGCCACGGTAGGGGTCGCTATTACTAATTGGCCCACTGTGGGGTCAATATTATTCCTAGTGCCACTATGAGAGTCACTATTTTTTACTGGGGCCAGTATCAGAGTCACTATTACTACTGCGACCACTATAGCGGTCACTATTTGGGCTCGTTGACACGGGTGTAATTGTATTTGCGCAATCAAAAATCGCTTATGCCTGCATATTTGGGCACGCAAAGCACAGATGGGCCCACTGAAATGGTGCACGAATATGCAGTGAATACAGAGGTCTTCTGCACATTCACCCTGTATTTGCGCGGCCCATTCACTTCAGTGGCCTATTGGGGTGCGTAGTATGTAACAATATAGATCATGCTGTGTGAAAATATACATCATGTGAATGAGCTCACTGACATCAATGGCTTCTATTCACTGCATATTATGTACGCAGATACGCTGGTGTGAACGGGCCCTTACTATACAGTCTTACAATCGGCCCTTTGAAGGTCACCATAAGCCTGATGTGGCCCTTGGTGAAAATGAGTTTGACACCCCTGTTATACGGGGTAAAAAAATGTATATGATTCAGAGATGCTTAACCCCTTAGTGACCACCAATACGCCTTTTTACAGCGGTCACTAATGGCCTTCAAACCTGCACATACATCATGTAAAGGCGGTGGCTTAGCCGACTACTGACAGAAACCGGCTGTAACTACCAGGAACAGAGAAACCTCAGATCTTGGCAGTTTAACCCCTTACATGCTACAATCAATAGCAACTGTAGCAAGTAAGCAGATGGGAGGGGGAACCTTCTGTCACCTAGCGACACAATGCGATTGCAAAGTACCAATTGGCTCCCGTGGCAGCTGGAGGCTTGATAAAGTCTTCCATGTCTGCCATATAACTCAGCCTCCTAGACCCCGCCTCCAGCAGAGTCTAATAGGCTGCTGCCATAGGCATTGCAGAATGCACCACATAAGTAATGCAGTGTACTATGCTACCAATTGAAGTCTTCTGAGTGATTAAAAAATAGTGTAAAAAGAAGCTCAATAGAGTTTAATTTATTAAAAACCCGGTTTAAAAAATATGCATTTTCCGCACAAAAACCCTTTTTATTGGTTCAAAAGTATTTATTATTCAACTGCATTATTCGTGGCAATACAGGCCGGTCTTCAAACTGCAACAGAAGAACACAAACCGCTTGTGTCTCACTTGATGGTTAGTGGTTACCCATCACCTCATGCAGTCATTTCACGATAACCCCATTACCCGTCTCTCCCAGAAATCTGCTGGTCTGGGGAAAATAGAGACAGACATGGGAATAGACTCAGGAAAGAGAGGAAGAAGAGTATTAGGGTGAGGAAGGGTAATGGAGCCGGGATTGGGATTCCCCTGTTCAGTTTGGTCCAAAATATCTTTTCAAATGGATGAAATACCATTTTTTTAGTTAAAGCAGCACATAATAGGTATTACCAGATAAATGAAATGTCGTGTTACTTTTACTGAACGCTGTGAAGACAACGCCTAAAGAACAATGGTGGAACGCCTGGGGGGCTTCCATCTTCTGTAACACGTTATATGTGGTGACATGTAATGATATAACGCGTCCCACAAACAGTAAGCCCCTCCACGGCACGGCAGTGAGTTATGGCTTTGGAATGGGGCGATGAACAGGCTTTAGTGAATGTTGTACATCTGTCAGTCTTCACACCTCCGTTGAACATGTAGTAGAACATACAGACCGATACTAAATGAAGGAACAGACCTCTTCCTGCTCCGTCCGCTTGTGTAGTCTTGTCTTTGTACATGATACCGGGGCTTAAAGGGCTTGTGCAAGTTTACAAAAAGTCTGCCGATTTAAAAAAAAAAAAACTGCACCACAAATGGGGAGGAGCTAGAAGACAAGCTCAGCCCACGTACTAAAGGGGCGGATTCCTTGGGAAGGAAAGTACCCTTTTTTCTTATCACAGACAACCCCTTTAAGCATCCTGTGGCATTATTAAGCCTTTCCAATCCAATTTCCCTGCCCCGCACGCTCCCCAGCTCTTATTTATTTTGGATGGGTAAGTGCTTTGTGGATTCCTTGGAATGACTCAACACAAACACATAAAGATAAGCTGCCATGAGGATTTTATTAACAATTTCAAAAAATTAAATTAAAAGTGAGTTGATGTGTATATTATATACATATATTACACGACGCAGCAGAGAGGTCCATCGTTGGAGTTCTCTTCTCTATATGTATATTACATTATACAGAGGAGAGATCTGACATCGGAGCTCTGTCCTGCATCTGTCAGACCTCGTCCGGCAGCGGAGCTGTGCAGGGAAACCGCGATGTCGGACAAGGCCCGATATTGGATTGGAAAGGCTTAAAACTATGTTCTCCTGTAAGGGAGGTGTATCTTCTGTGTGTTTCACCCACGTGGTTGTTGGTAACTTATCTTGGACTCCTTAGATACATTTGAACACAATTCTCTTATGAAGGTCTGGATATACCGATTTGTTAGCATTCACCGTAGAGTGGAGGCAGATGCCCCCTTTGAAGAGAATCTGTCATCTTCTTCTAGTCCTATGAACTGAGCTTATGGGCTAATGGTAGGTGACCTGCTAAGTCTGGGGATCAGTTATACTTACCTCCCCCATCGTTATCCCGGGGGAACAATAGGGGAGGTAAGTTTAAAACTTACATTCCTGAACTCAGTGGATGACCTACTTTCAGCTCATCGGACTAGAAGAAGGTGACAGGTTGCCTTTAAACAAGACATTCCAGAAATGTTTATGGCCCATCCACATAGATATTTCGGTTTTTCTTAGAGGGGTTCTTCACCTCTGAGCACTTCATGTTCCACAAGTAAACTAGTTGATATCTCAGGGATGTATGAAGACAGAACTCTGCTCAGAGCCTCCTGCCCTCATACAAGGATGACGCATAGAGTCACATGAAGGGTTCCAACCCGACAATGTCCATGTGGATGAGGCCACGAGTATACTTGTACCCCGTTGGTAAAGGTTGGGCTCACCGTATTCTGTCCTTTCCCTTCTCTGACATTTGCATGCTGCAGAAGAAGATAATGATCATGATTTGCTGTGTGATCCTCATCATCATCACAGCTTCCACGATCGGAGGGATCTTTGCCTGAGGTGAGGACGGCGAGCGTCGGCGTACAAGTAGTCAAGAAATGTTGTGTGGTTGTGTACATTGTAACCTGCAGGCACTCCAGCGGGGCCACAAATGTACCCCCGCTCCAATAGTGGATATCTGGGAACTCTCGAGAACCCAAATTGAATTATAGCGGCGATACGTATTATCTTTTCACAAAAGACGCCAGGTGAACATGTGAACAGGCGCACAAATCTAATGTTTGTGCACCCGTTCAGATGGCATGAGCCCCGTACACATACGCTGAGGCCGCAATGCCGTTGGGTCAGGCAAGACAATTTAGCTCTGCTAAGCTGTTCTACCCTATCCTCCCCCTCGCCGACTCTCTGCAAGAGCAGGAGGCGGGATGGGGCGTGAGCTAGTGTGCTAAGCTCCCGCCCCCTCTCTGCCCCTTGTCCACAGCCAGCAATGAGAGGGGCGGAGCTTAGCCCCACCCACCCCCTCCCATTGCAAACAGCTGGCAAGGCGCAGAGAGGAGGGAAGTGGAAGGGAGTTTAGCAGTCATGCTGCTAAGCTCCATCCCACCTCCCTTCTCCGGGCGCTGCATTGGCTCCCAAAGAAGTCTAGGGCATCGGCTGTATTCTGGCTAGGAAAGATAGTTCCAGGACCATCTTTCTTGCCCACATAGAACTGCCCGGCGCTATATTGGCCCGGCTGCTTTTACGCTGCGGGAACACGCCTGTGTGATCTGATGCATTGGAATCCAATCAGATGGTAGCGTATATCAGCCATCCACGAAAACCCTATAATACCCTAACCCTAATAGGGATCACCAAGTTCATAACGACCCAAACAATGAAATTACTTATCTCATAAGGTGAAGGTCGTAAAAATAGACGCGGGACGAGCTGTATAATTCAGTGGTACCATATAATGTACTGAATAACTTCTATGTGGAGGGGAGGAGGGTTCGCGCTGCAGCAGGAGCGGCCCGATAACTTTGCTCTGAGGGGCGGGACGATTACTGCCAGACCAAATTTATACAAGTTGTTTTTGCTGTGCTACTTTAAAAAATAAAATATCTTCGGAAAAAACTCCAATTATTTTCTGCCGCTAGAAGTTTTTACGTTTCCAATGACATGGTTGTGGGCGCTCAGCTTCTGCCGGACATCCCGTAGTTTGGATCGCAATCATTTTAGAGTACATGTGTGTTTCTTCTCCGGACGCCGATCACTGCGCAGGACGATAACACATTACTTCGATAGGTCAGAATTTTATGGACGCAGCGATAGGAAATATGCTTTTTATTTTATTATAAATTGGGAAAAGGTTCTTTTTTACTTTTACTTCCTTTTATTTTTTCTAATAGATAAAAGTTTTTAAAAATTATTTAACATTTTTTTTAGTAAACTTGCGAGGGTTTGCTCGCTCCTGCAGCGTGATGTAATATCATAGTCTCATAGGCATTCTATCAAGCCACGCCACAGGTACGACTTAATAGGCAATCAGCCATGGCAGCGCTGGGGGCTCTCAGAAGGCCCAGGCTAGCTTGGCAAACGAGTAGCAGCCCACATCTGCAGCACTGCTGTGGCCAATCGGGGGACTTAAATGCCACTATCAGAACTGACCGCAGCATTTAAAGGGTTGATAGCGGCGATCGGTGTTCACACTGATTGCGGCTGTTGCTGATGGGTGTCAGCTGTAAGAAACAGGCCCCTGAGCCCCCTCCATATAAACCCTGAACGTTAAGGGGTTAAACATGTTTTTATTGTGCTAAAGTAGTGTTAAAATAAACCTCTATAAACTCGGTATTGCAGTAATCGGCTGATCTGGAGAAGAAAGTTATCATGGGACTTTTACAAAATGCTGAAGCTGTAAAAACAAAACTCCACAACAATGGCGCAAAAATAGTAAAACTTCAGCAACACATTATATGAGCCCCATTAAAATATTCAACTAGTCCCAAAAAACAAGCCCTTGTACGGTAATCACCCGTCCGTAATATACTGTACACTCATGATACTGGCCTTGGGCAAGTGTAGGTTTGTAAGCATCTCCGAGCAGACGGCCCTGTAGGACTTTACAGGACTAGTCAGACACGGAGGCGCGATCTGCGCTTAGCTGCCATAACGGAGCGGAGAGCTTCTACTGAGATCTACTGTGCTAATTCTTCTTCTTTCCATTGCATCAAGCTGTGAAGCAACATGAACCCGAGGAGCAAGTAACCAAGATGGAAGGAGACCCTGCGGGCTACTGATTATTAAAATATGTGTGAAAGTATCCTTGTATTGTGTGTTCAGTCCCCGATCGGTCACTCATAATGAAAGTAATATTACATGGACCAGCAGGGGGCACCGTTGACGCTCCACAGCAGGTGGAGCATTTTACATCTATTGCTCCTACAGCTGGGATCACTGCTCCGGACAATCACGTAGGACTGGCGATGGGAGCGCGGAGTGAGACAACACAATGTACAATATTTACTCCACGTACGCCGCATCTAGCTGTGGTGCATGCTGGGAAGGAATTGCCTTTTTGCTCCATTTTTAGTTCTACAACACATATCAAACTTGCGGCCCTCCACATCATTTTATGTGGCCCACAGAAGGACCGGCTCTCCACTTTCGCTGAAGGACGCAGTCAGCACCTCGCAGAGGGCGCGGCACCAGTACAGGGAGCGGGGACAATCTTGGATTCTGAGCTCTGGCCCACCTCCACCCCGCTCTGTTCAGCAGCTCCTAGGTGGTGGCACAGCTCTGCCAGCCCTTCCAGGCACCCCAGCAACCCTCCAAGGTAGTAAGCTCAGGGCTA
This sequence comes from Eleutherodactylus coqui, assembly GCF_035609145.1. Lineage (NCBI taxonomy): Eukaryota > Metazoa > Chordata > Amphibia > Anura > Eleutherodactylidae > Eleutherodactylus > Eleutherodactylus coqui. Next base: position 126,994,373 of record NC_089849.1, read on the forward strand.
AAGAGGTGAGAAACCCATCATAGTGCAGAGAGCTCCACAGCCATGTAAGGAGCAGCTACATTTAGGGCTCATTCACACAGGCAGCTTTGGTCCGTGAAATATCCAGTGTTTTCATGAACTCAAACTGCATATTTGGACCATAGAATCATAGACTAGTAGAGCTGGAAGGGTCCTCCGGGGTCATCGGGTCCTCCAGGGTTATCGGGTCCGACCCCCTGCTCAGTGCAGGATCACTAAATCATCCCAGACAGATAATTGTCACACCATTGTTTAAAGACTTCCATTGAAGGAGAACTCCCCACCTCCCATGGCAACCTGTTCCACTCATTGATTCCCCTCACTGTCTAATATCTAATCTGTCTCCTCCCTTTCAGTTTCATCCCATTGCTTCTAGTCTTTCCTTGTACAGATGAGAATAGGGCTGATCCCTCTGCACTGTGACAGCCCTTCAGATATTTGTAGACCGCTATTAAGTCTCCTCTCAGCCTTCTCTTCTGCTAAACATTCCCAGATCCTTTAACCGTTCCTCATAGGACATGATTTGCAGACCGCTCACCATCTTGGTAACTCTTCTCTGAACTTGCTCCAGTTTGTCTATGTCTGTTATAAAGTGGGGTGCCCAGAACTGGACCCAGTATTCCAGATGAGGTCTGACTAAGGAAGAGTAGAGGGGATAATGACCTCACGTGATCTAGACTCTATGCTTCTCTTAATACATCCCAGAATTGTGTTTGCCTCTTTGGCTGCTGCATCACATTGTTGACTCATGTTCAGTCTATGATCTATTAGTATACCCAAAACCTGTGTGGTCTTTTTGTTTTTGTGCACGGATTCACTGATTTTGCCACATGCACAAAAAAAAGCAAGAATATTCCATAGATTTCTCTTCCCTTCAGACGTAAAAACACATATCATGCATACTGAAGCATTCCCATTGATTTTAATGGGCAATTTTTAAATACGGATCAAAATGGAACAGGCATAAATAGTCTTAAGTTGTACATAATACAGAGCACGAATACGGCCGTTGGATGGGCCATTTCATAGGAAACCAGTATGCTGCTGTGGTTCTTGGAGAAGATATGTCCCCCTGTACGGCAGCGTTAGAAGGCTCGGTGACACCAGCTGCGGATCGAGGTTCTCTATTAGTCTTTTTGGTGAGGAAAACATATTTGTAGAGGAACCCTTAGGCTTGTTTTCACGCGGGCGATCATTGTTTTGCCTCTAGAAAATCACCGCAAAATCACATTTTTTTTCTCGCAAAATCATTGCTGCCGCTCACGATTTTCTTGCACAATTTTTTTAGTGAAAGTCAATAGGATGTGCTAATGGTAAAATTGCACCGCGATGCGATAAGAGGGGGGCTCTATAAGGAAACATGGGAGATATAAAAAAAAAATCACACATTGCAGAAAGATAGGGCACGATAGGGCACGCCGCGATTATTTGTTCTCTCAACATCGCCTCAGTGAAAACATCGCAGGTGGGAAGGAAACTATGGAAAATCATTGGTTTCATAATCTGCTTTTTTACCGACTCTCGCATCACGCGATTTTCTAGCCCGTGTGAATCCACCCTTAGGGCTCTTCCACACTGGCCATAGGTTTTCTAGCGATGCGGGAGCGAGTGAAAATGCATGATTATGAAACCAATGATTTTCAATGGTTTCATTCTTATTTGCGATGTCCTCACTCCAGCCTCGCTGCGATACAAAAAAGCAATGATATCGGCCATTGTTTTCAGTGGGATCAGGCCCCAATGAAATCAATAGGAAAAGATCGCGCAACAGCCTTGGAATCCCCCATAGCAAGGAAAAAGGGGGCGGAGCTGCAGGGGATCTCTTACATATATCCCCATAGTTGGAGAGATAGGCGGCGTGGCTTAAGGGCTTTCCCAGGGTTGTCCCGGGAGCACGGGGCTAAAAGGGATTCTCATAGTGATTCTTCTCTAGCAAAGAGGGGGGGTGGGGCTAGTGGCTGGATCCCGCTAGCCCCGCCCCCTCTCCTGGCCAGAGATTGAATCACTATGATAACCCCTCCAGTTATCATATGCATAACCCCTCCATGCATTGGCATGTTTTACCGTACTTTTTGCGCCCCCAAGGCACGTTCTTTTTGTGTGACAAAGACGCACCCATTGAATTAGCTAATTAACCTAATGAGTTCCAGATGTGTTCTTTCTCCTGCGTAATTACCCTGTGTTCTCATGCATTTCCTAGCGTATTGTGTGCATGTCCACAGCCCCCATTGGCTTCTATGTGGACCTTTGGTGTGCAAATACGCAGGAAAACAGAAGTCACGCAAAATACAGAAATGTGAACAAACCCATTAAAATCAATGGGTTCTATTCTCTGCATATTGCGCACGCAAATACGCCCGTGGGAAGCCGGCCGTACACAACTGTTTACTTAGAAATAAAAAAGTAAACGGAGGGGTCTCAGTCCTACAGAATGTATAATAGAAGGTCCAACACTCACAAATATGCTTGAAAGTGAAACCGTATTGTTCGGTACAATTCACGATTAAAGGGCTTTCCTGGAACTAAACTTTTGATGATCTAGATCAGCGTTCCCCACCTCCAGCCCTTGGGACCCCCAATAGGTCATGTTCTCAGGATTTCCTCAGTATTGCACAGGTGATGTAATTATTGTCGGTGCCTCAGAAATTGCCACGGCTGTTCTTACTATAGAATATCCTGAAAACATGACCTGTGGTGGTCCCTGAGGACTGGAGTTGGGAAACACTGACCTAGATCATCAAAAGGGATCGCCTATTAGGCAGGATACTTAAGAAGTCCTGGAGACGCCCCCCAGCAGAATAAACCTGCACACGATGAAAGACCAGGCCGGCCTATTTGATGACATCACAGTTCACACGGCACCGGTGGACCATCTTGAGGCTGGGCTAGTGAGACACAAAGGCATCCTGAGTACCAAAGTGGATAGATACGATCCAAACTATCAATCTGGTAAGTGCGCCTTCACACTGGCAATAAAGTTAGATTAGACTTGCTGGTAATCCTTTTTTCGGGAAGTCTCCACAACAGCACCAGCTGAGATTATCTCCCCCTGGTAGGACAGGAAGCACACCGAGAGGTTTAAAGCCCCCCCATCCCCACCTTCCTCACTATTTATAACGAACCAGTAGGAGGTAGGAACGTAATTTAAAAAATAAGCTTATTCTTAGTTATGAAAAACAAAACGGAAAAAAGAAAATACGGGAGGGAATATACGGCGCTGTCGTGGAGACTCTCCAAAAAAGGATTACCGGTAAGTCTAATCTAACTTTCCCCATCATCTCCACGACAGCACCAGCTGAGACATACCAGCGAAACAAACATCAGGGTGGGACCCCCGCGGTCAAGACTTTGTGTCCAAAGGCTAAGTCCTCATCTGCCGGAACATCCAACCTATAATGTTTGATAAAGGTAGGTGGCCGTTCCCACACCGCCGCTCAGCATATTTGGTCTATGGATTCAGAAGCCTGCTCTGCCCAAGGAACAGACATTGCCCCGTGGAGCGGGCTCTGAGCCCCCCGGGGCTGGTTTATTAAGTGCTTTGTAAGCCTTCATGATGGCAGAACGGATCCATCTAGATACTCTTATCCGCTTTCCTACCCTTGTTATCTCCCAGGAACTGCAGAAACAACTTCCTGTCCTTCCTCCACTGTTTTGTGGACTTCATATACTGCAGAACGGCCCTTCTGACATCCAGGCAATAGAGGGATCGTTCGTTATCATTCTTCGGACTGTTACAGAACAAAGGGACTATTATATCCCAGGAACTGTGAAACTGAGATACCCCTATTAGTAAGAAGGAGGGTCTCACCTGAGCACCATCTTACTTCCCGTGTCTCTGAAGGAAGGTGTTCGGACTGACCACGTCTGGCGCTCACCGACTACCCGCTGTGGTAATGGCTGCCAGAGAAACGGTTTTTAAGGTTAAATACTTATTCTATATAGAATCTATAGGTTCACATGGAGGCGCTGACAGCCCTGAAAGAACCCAGTTCAGGTTCCAAGAAGGAACTGGATTAAAGACTGTAGGTTTTAGTCAATCTGCCACCTTTAAAAAACTAGCGACCCAACTCACCTCTGACAACCTACTGCAACGAGCCTGTTCGTAAGGCCAATTATTGCAACGGACAATTAACATATAATATATATCTTGTGAGAGGCGCCAAAAATTGTACACGGGGCCGAGGAATTAACTATTACCTGAAATGGTAGGAATGATGGGGGTTGTAGTTGTCAGTTTGTGACGCCACCGTTTCATACACCGGCATTCATACACGGCACATTAATGACACTGGACAAGTACATAGTACCTCGGGTCCTCTGGAACGGGGGAGGCCCGGTAAAACTTTACTAGTGACTTCTCCATACAATACCACAGACTTCAGCAGGCAGAGGTTACTGTGCAGGAAAACTTAGTGAATATTCAGCAATACTTGACATGAAAGTCAATGGCCACAGAATGGCAGTAATGATCACCTGCTGTCATAGACTTCAGCACGCGTGGGTGTCAGTTACAGGTGTACCACTATACGGAGATCCAGACTTCAGACAGCCGCATAGGAATCATAAACAGACTTAATATTATCTTCAGCGGTTCAGTAAGCTGTATAACGTATAGTCACTTGCAGTGGTAGTAACTTACAATGGCTCCCTCTTGTGGTGGGACCTTTGGGGGAGAATCATTTAGGCTGACTCACTCCCATGCGCTTCACATACGGTCCAGCGGTCTCTCCGTCTCCTCCATCTTCAGCGATACAAGAGCTGATGGTGCCCTCATGCACCTCTGTGGTAGCAAACCCTCAGATGGTAGGTAGGTGCCCCTCAGCTGGGAAGATGGACTCAACTCACTACTCAAACCCAATCACTTATACTTATAGATTCATGCACACCACATCACATGACTTAGCAAGATAGATACATCAAACATACAGCCAAGCTCACAGGCAATAATTATAATGTAGTTAACCCTTCAGATGCTGCAGCTATGCAACGCACTACAGAAAATAAACATGAGAGCTTTGCACAGCGCAAACATGAATGACATTTATGATGGGGGCCAGGATGATGTTCTGGGACACTACAGCTCCTCCCTACTTAAAAATAAACCAACCCAGGTGCCTCTAAAACAGAGTGTATACATTCGGAGATCTGCCATCTCATGTGTATTACTTCACTAACACTAGAAAGGTTCTGAGCAGTCGCGGATTGTGCAAGGTGAAACCTGTCAACACAATTACCAGCCTCTGGTTACCTATGTATAAGGCCTACCCCACCCCCAGTGTACTAGTGACTAAAGGAAGTGTTATTTCTGTGTAAGACTTTGGGTTTATGACAGCTTGTAAGAAAATTGACTTGTAAGTACTTTTGAAAAATCTACCAGGGTGGACGGAATCCAAAACCACAGGTAATGCTATGGAGCGTTATACATAACTCTGTGCTCCAAAGACGAGTGAAAACATGTTGTGGGACCTACGCAGAAATTAGAAGAGGTGACTGGCAGAGAAAGAACACAGGATGTACCTGGGAAAAGAGAAAAATTCATCAGGTCAGTCAGTAGCTTCAGTCTATACCGCTGCCTGTGAGTGAGAAAGTGGTAGGAAGGCCCCGCCCCCTGAGACAGGCTGATGACGGGCTGCAAACACAGAAGAGAGAACTAAGGCATACAAGAGACCTCCAGTCATAGACATTTACAGCCATACCATTTATACCCATATATCATGCATGCAGGGACTTTGATTTACATTTGCATAACATTAACATATTATTACCTACTTTGCATTACTGATCACTTATTAGCATTACTTTGCATTATATTAAATTACTAGACTAAATATTTGCATTAAATTATTTTGCATGAAATTAGCATTAACCCGACTGCTGTATACGAAACATTGATCAGATACGACTGCAGTACTTAAAATATGTCAAGTGACTTTAAGAACAGTAACTTTAAGAAACATTGCCTTTAAGAGAGCGCGCAGTATCATAACACTCTTTAGACTGTACGCGCCTTTTCCTTAATCAGCACAGGCTCTTGCACGTTGCCTCTCTGTATTATACGTTGCGGTCTCCGCTGCGTTGGAGTCTTATGAGACTGCAAAGTCTAATTATAAAAACCTCCCAAACAGAGCGATGCGTCTTAGGAAAGAGTCCATCAGGAGGATGGGAGTTATTCTGCCGGAATGCCATCCTTGTCAGATCATACCACCGGTTCTCTCTGTTTTCTGTATTAGCCGCAGCTGCTGCAGCACCTCCTGGCGGCAACTCATTGTCGTTTCCCAGCTCTGGAAGACTGGCTGTAGATGAGGTGGAAGCGGTGTCCATACTGGTAGTTGGAGACACAGTGGGTCTGCTCCGCGGCGTCTGAGGAAGTAAACTGCCTGGATTCTGACTTTCTCCCATGAAGTAGAAACTGAAATTTGTGTCCCTGTACATTCTAATAAATGGACGCAGCAGTTCCGGGGTGTAGCCTCTAACGACTCCGCCACCCCGGTGTGATAGAATCCATAGTGGGTGGGATGCCTGAGCAGTCACTCCGTTGCTCCTAAATATATGCTGCGTTGGGGCCGGCCTTACAGAGCCCTCCAGGTCCGCTGCAGCAGCGATGGTAGGCAGCTTTACAATCTGCGGGTCCCCCTCCCAGTACGCAGGAAGCCTCCGAGGAACCGGCTCCACTGTGGCTACCGGAGTCCTGCGCAGCCTGTCTGTTCTGGACGTGGGTTCCATCTTGTTACTCGTACCTCTGATAATGCTCTGGGCCCAGGAGGCTGCAGTCGCAGTTGGCTCTTCCCACTGTGGGCACCAGCAAGTCTATGAAGTAAGGGTAGCCACCTTCACGCCAGGGCATTGGCTTTTTGGCGCCAATTGTGTTTGGCGAGAATTTGTTGGCGGGAGTGAGCTTTGGGGAGAGCCATTAAGATGAGCGCCATCTTGGTTGCGCCCAATAAAGTTTTAACAGTTCATTTAACTTATAGGCACACAAGGTTAGATCCTGTTCATGGGACGCCATTTATTGCAACGAGCCTGTTCGTGAGGCCATTTATTGCAACGGACAATTAACATATAAATATATATCTTGTGAGAGACGCCAAAAATTGTACACGGGGCCGAGGTATAAACTATATACAATTTACTTGTTACCTGTAATGGCAGACAATGGGTATCATTGTACCTTGACACCACTGGAAGCTAGGAGTTTGACAGGAGGAACGCCCCTCTAACACCCCTAGCTCCCGATAGGGCCAATAGTTGAAGGTCCTGGAAGGTGGATAACTGCTTTAATGTGAGGCGCACTATGTGGTATGTGAGTGAACAGCCCTCCACAGGTAAACGGCTGTCCCCCAGGCCTCACGCTGTGGGCTCCCAGCTGTCCTCCACCTGCAGCTCCATGTGGCCCCAGCCTCTAACTCACAGGCCCCCTGCTCTCCTCATGCTGTGTGCCGGGGAGGCATGTAAGGTACTGTAGCGCGCCGCTGCCGGCTCCCTGCTGCTGTGTGTGTGGACAGGAGGCCTGGCACTGTGTCTTCCCTGCTGTCCACCGCAATGTGACACATATCTGGGAAGGAAGGGGGGGAGCGGCTTCTACTGTGCCGGCGGCAAATCCGCTTCCCCACTGATGGCGATCCCGCTTTGCGGTTCAACACATAGCGGGGTGCCGGCTTCTGGTCCACCGCTCGGGAAGGGGTCCTCAGCTGGGCGCCGACGGGGAAGCCTCTGTGGTGAAACACATACAGAAAATTAGAGATGACAGCTTTGCACAGTGCATCTACATAAGACGGACATGTATGACATTTATGGAGGGGACCAGGATGATGTTCTGGGACACTACACTACAACCATAGAAAACACCAATCGCTGCCACCCCACCTGAACCCTGAGAGTACAAGGAGAGAGACCCAGATCCAATCCAACTGCAAGAACTCCAAGATTACCACCGTATGTTCTCACACCAGGAAGAAAAATGTTTCAGTATCCTTCCAGCTAACAATGTATCCACTACTCAACCTGAGAAGCCCTTGCCTAATGGGATGCATTTTTCATCAGCACCGCTGCAAGATGCAACCCCACCACACCGTGATGCCTTAGAGATCTTTGTGGGGTGGAAGCAGTGTGGGATCGCTGATGCTTAGACTTAGTAGGGAGAACCAACTCCCCTTGGGCCAAAAAGATACCACCAAAATTAAAGTGCAATTCTCGAGCCTGAATGTTTGCAATACTCTGGGGATTAAGGGAATCGCACGATTTGTAGCTCGTGTGAAGCAGGCCTGAATGGACCTGGGCTTCCTAGGTTCCTCCACATTAAGCGTGCCCTGATGGCCCTAACTGGCTCATCAATGTCTTCTCAGCTAAATAAAAACTTTCTGTATTCCTTGTCATCTGAGGAATCCCTAGTCACACCCTCCTGTTTGAACTCTGAAAGCCTAAGAGTTGGACTCTACCCCTCTGGTACAAAGTCTCTTAGCTACCCGAGTAGTAGGTGTAGAGGAGGCAGTCACCCCATGAGAGGCGGGGCAGACTTCATCCATCACCAGCATCTTAATATTCCCATAAAGACTGCTGACTCCCTCTAACCGGCCGGGCTATACAGATCTCGCACAGTAATTTGTGGTATTCTTGTGGTCGTCTCCTCATGCAGGAAGCACATTGGATAACCGGGTCCAAGGCAGGGAGACGCAGCGCCCGGCGAGCAGGAGAGGCCAGGTACGGCCCCACACTTAGCCCCTTCTACGGTCCGCGGTGGGAAGGAATGGGCCTGGAAGGGCTGCCTTTCTGCCAAAGCCGACTGAAGCAGACGCTCAGGAAGGGGGGGCTGATCTCATCCCTGCTACTCCCATCTGGGAACCCAGAGAGCTCCCAGCACCTCTCGGATAACCTTCCTCTGACAGGACAGGGAAATACTGAGGAGGGGGGAGCTTTAAACTTCTTGTGTGCTTCCTGTCCTCTCAGCTGGTGCTGTCGTGGAGACGAGAGGGAAAATTGTGTGATTTTCGTGCGCTGCAAGAGTGAGTGAAAACGCAGAATTATGAAACCAATGATTTTCGGTGGTTTCCTTCACATTTGCGATGTTTTCACTCATGCGAGATAGCGAGGAAAAATAAATTGCAGCATGTCCCATCTTTCTGCATTTTGCGGGTTTTTTTATCAGCCTCCTTTCTATCGCATGGTAAAGCGCCATCTTCTGCGAGGCGTTTGTAACATTAGGAAGTCCTATTGACTTCTGCATTAAAAAAATCACGGCAAAATCGCGTGAAGAAAACAAGATAAAATCGCCAGTGGCAGTGATGTCTTTGCAAGAAAAAGCATTGCTGACGCTCAAACATCTCATTGCGCTTTTGTGGCAGCGATATCGCTATCGCCAGTGTCAAGGAGCCCTAATAGGAAGAGTAGATAAGCGTGGATAGGCTACGGCACCAACAAAGAAGAAAAGCCAACTACCATGATCAAACAGAGAATGTTAACCCCTTCCCAACATCTGACATCCATGTACAGCAGGCGCTGGGTGTTGGTGCAGGTGGTGGGCTCGGGAGTAGAGTCCGCTCCCTACTCAAAGAATGTTCAGTGTCTCTGACAGCTGATACCTGGCCACAATGGCATTTAAAAGGATTTTGCGGGACTTCTGCATCCAGCTGTTCTCCGCTCCGAGCGCCTGGCTGATATACAGCCGAGCGCTCCGAGCGGAGGATGCAGAAGACAAGCGGAGTGTCCCCGCTTGTCTTCTGCATCCAGCTGTTTTCTGTACAGAGCGACTGGCTGTTATACAGCTGAGCGCTCCGAGCGGGGTATGGAGAATGCAGCTGGACCGCTCTGTTCTTCATACCCCGCCTGTCATCAGGGAGCGGGATGAACCAATAGTATCAGCTGTATCCCGCTGTGAATCCCTGATAAGGCTCATCCCTAGCAGGCTGAAAGACAACGATGAGTGACGGGATAACGAAAACTGCAGGATGTCAGCGCAGACAAGAAGCCAACTGTAAAGATTTTTTTTTTAGTACAACTGAAATCCTCTAAAGTTGGCCCCGCCCCTTACCCCCATTTCGCTCCACTTAGAAATTTTTAAAAGGCTTACAAATAGGTTAAATGATACCACTGAAAATACAACTTGTCTAGCAAAACCCAAACCCCTCATGTAGCCCCGGAGGGACGGAGCTAGAGAAATACAAAGTGGGTTTTGTTTTTTTTTTTGAAGGTAGGAAAGAAAAAATAAAAATGAAAAAAGGACCGGAGCAGGAAGGGGTTAACTGGTAGAGCAAAGACAAACAGCACGTGTGTGTATACATACCTATGAAGGCCAGTACATAGCTGACACGTCTGTAAGCCCCGGCGCTCCGATGACTGGAGTTGGTGCATGCAGGCGGCTCCTGTGCCTCTGTGGGATTAGATGCAGTGAGCACTGCTACCACCAAGGACCATAAACCGGCCTCAAGGACATCAGAGCCAAATTTTGGAAATCTGCCTTGTGTCACTTAACATACAATAACTCCGTAAAGGCTTTGTATATCCCAGGGATTCTGACATGTTTTTTTTGACACATATTGTGCTTTATTTAGGTGGTAAAAATAGACCGTTAGTTTTTGTGTATATTTATTAAAAGTACCAAAGTTCGGGGAAAAAAATTAAAAATTGAAATTTTTTTCACATTTTTAACTGCAATATCTCAAATATGTGCAAGCACATTGTACTAATTTTTGATAAGATGTATATATTTCCATCTGTTTACTTTATTCTGGAAGCACATTGGAAAAACTTTAGTTTTTTTAACCATTTAGGAGACGGACAAATTTAACATTAATTATTAACATTTTGAGGAACATTTTGTTTTCCTGCACCGAGCCAAGATTGTAAAGGCTCATGGGTGTCAGGATGATAGATACCCCACAAATGACCCCATGTTACAAACTACACCCCTTAATATATTCACTGAGGGGGTCAGGAGGATTTTCACCCCAGTTTTTTTCAGGAGTTAATGCAATTTAGAGGAGAAAAAAAAATCATATTTCAGCAAATATGTCAATTAAAAGACAGGATTTTTTTTTCTATAATGAACATGAAAATGAGGATTTACACCCCAAAATGGATCCCCCTGTTTCTCCCATGTTCAGAAACATACCCATTGTGGCCCTAATCTGATGTCTGGATGCACAACGGGGCCCAAAATGAAAGGAGCAGCGGGTGGCTTTCAGATCAGACATTTTGCTTGAAGGTGATTTAGACCCCATTGCCCACTTGTAGAGCCTTGTGTTGCCAAAACGATGGAGAACCCCCACAAATGACCCCATACTGAAAACTAGACCCCTTAACTAAATCACCTAGGGGTGTACGGTGTATTTTGACGACACAGTTTTTGAATAAATTTAAGCAAAGCAGAAGGAAAAAATTATGAGTTTCATTTTTTTGGCAATTGTGTCATTTTAAAAACAGTGTTCCTTATACAGCGTACCTAGGAATGAAGACTTGTACCCCAAAATGGATCCCCCTGCTTGTCCCGTGTTCAGAGACATACCCATTGTGGCCCCAATCTTATGTCTGGATGCACGATGGAGACCAATTCGTAAGGGGCATTGAAGTTCAACTGTTTTTTTACTTTACGTGATCACCATTGTTCATTGGATAACGGTGATCATGTGACCGCGGACAGCTCGCCATTTTGCTGACGAGCTCATGTGCCAAAGCTGGGGAGAGGTCTGCGGATAAAGACATCGCCGGAGGCCTTAGGTAAGTAATTTCGCCTGCTCTCACAGATTGGATCCGTGACGGTAGGTGAAATGTTAACTTTTTTTTGACTTTCACATGATCCCCATTATCCATTGGACAGCGTTAATCACGTGACCGGGGACTGTGCATCGCAGCCGCTGTGACATCTCCAGGCTCTCAGCTACGTTAGCCAGGAACTGGGAGATTTTAAAATACCCTGGCAATCCACGACTTTTGCGCATGCGTCCATCATTTTGGCGACGGGCGCGTGCGCAGAAGCCGGGTTAAGGTCCCTGACTAACTCTGGGGGCCTTAGGTACGTAATTCCATCTCCCCTCATGGATGTTATCTGGGAGGGGAGATGAAACAAACTTTATTTAACTTTTTGTTTTACACTTTCATGCGATCGCCGCTATCCATTCAGAGGCAGCGCTTCAGGAGGCGGAATGTTTCAATCTGCGGCCAGAAGAGCAGCAGCAGAGTGCCGGGGACCTGCATGAAGACGCGCCGGAGAGGACAGCGCTACTACGGGGAGGGGCTCTTTTTTATTTCATTTTTTTGCTGCCACCGGCCCCATTGAAATCAATGGGAGAAGAACAGTATCTGTGCCAGCCCCGGCGGGACCACCTCACATCCAGGGCTTCAAGAAGGGTTGTGAGAGCGACATTGGGGCGTCAATCACATCCTGATATCGCTCTCACCAGTGTGCAGGAGCCCTCAGGGAGGTCTACCAGGTCATCTGGGTCTAACCAAGTCACTGGTCAGACTGCACAATATTCCCTGTGGTCTGCCCAGTGACTTGTAACGAGGACGAACAATGTTCTCATCATGTGCCCCTAGACCTCTCCTGATGCCCCCATGATCCTATCTGCCTTTGCAGCAGCTGCCTGACACTGGTTCCTCCAGTTAAGCTTACAGTTAACTAAAACCCCCAAGTCCTTCTCCATGTTAAGGGCTCCTGTCCACAAGCAAATTTTTACTGCATTCCCCACAGCGATAATCCGACCACGGGGGAACGCTTTCCATAGCGCTGCTATGGAAAGCGCAGCCCCCCTATCCACGAGCGGAGAATCATAGAGATATCCGCCACAGGATATCGCAACGCCCGTGGACAGGCATCCTAAATCTCATCTGCCACTTTTCTGGCCTCCCAACTTGTGCAACTGCAGGTTGAATGAAGCATCACCTTTATTTATTTGCGAAAGGGCTTCCTGCGCGGTGTGTTAATAAATGGAGAACCGTCCACTGAGCGGTCCAAGCTTTCTCCCTCATTCACTAAAAACACCCCCTGGATTGCTGATTGCCGACTTCTGCTCTGGCCGGTGGAGACGTGGTACATTCCATGGACGGAGTGTGTGCAACATCATTCCAGACCAAGATGCCACAACACATGCCCCCCCCCCCTTGGTGCAGCATTGGCATGCTGCATGTGGAACACATGGCATCTCAAGCAGCCAGAGCTGGATCCGTCAATCAGTGATCAAGGGGGTATTTTTGGTGGAAGAGGAATAAAGAGTGCAAGGAGCGCTCCGAGAGGTGAACCACCCATTGGATGGTCTAACATAACACGCAGGAAAAACTTCTGGGGTTCTCCCTCTTGCAAGAGACTGAGGGAGAAAAAAGGTACCATTGTGTTCCCTCTGCAGGGGCAGACCTTACAGTATGCTTGGTTTACATGGTAAAATAACTGGACTCCCTGCAACCTCAGAGAGCAGAAGTCAGGTATCAAGGCTGATCGGTGTCAGACCTAAAAATCAGCCACGTCACCCGGTATTAGGGTGATGTAGGTCTCCAGAGCCGGGAAACCTCTAGGAGGCGCCGACAGGTCATTTTCTTTGCAGATTCTGCTAATTATATTGTGGTGGAGACTATCCAAAATACATGGGACTGACCGAACCGCAATCTATGGATACCACGCACCAATCTTCTGTTCACCTTCCATTTCAGCAGCGTAGATGGTCAGAGCCGAGGTCAGGGAATATGAAGCAAAGGAAACAAATGATCAACTCCTCCCGCTACAAACACAGTAGAGAAGTCCAGCGTCACCAGGCCTGCTACCCGAAATGCTGGATGGGCAGATCCTGTCTCAGGGCCCGATGACCCATTAACCCCCTGACCGCTGGCACTGGCTGTCACAACCCTTACATGTCTGGCGTCATGGCGTCAGCCGTCTACGAGCAGCAACATCATGGAACTCAGACACAGCCGGCAAACGGCGGTTGAGAGGTTAAATTCTGCAAGATGTTCTAAGATAGCCCAGCAGGTTTATTTGTGGAACTCTCAGAAATGTATAGCCTATAAGTGATCATCAAGAGGAGAAATCAAGTCTGTATGCTAAAAAAAAATATATATATATATTTTTTTTCCGTTGTCCCTATGTATATTAACCCTTTCCAACGCAGTGCCAGAGCACGATAGGTCATTTCCACGCGTTTGTTGAGTAATTCCAAGGAATCCACAACGGGATTTCCCACCCAAAATAAATAAGAGCTGGAGAGCGTGCGGGTGGCGGGAAATTGGATTGGAGAGGGTTAAGAAAATCTTGAAGTCTCCCCCTTTTCACACTGAGCCTCATCAGTCCAGCACGCTCGGACCTGTGGAGAAAACCTTCCAGCAATCATCTCATTATCAGACAGTATTACAAGAATAGGTAAAGCTGCCCAAAATAAGCTTCTGATTGGCCAGGCACGGCACGGGGCGGTTCGCACGAATTATCCTACCAACATGCCGGACTACACTGAGTGCCGAGTCGGCCAGTCACCCCATATACGGTCAGCTGACCCTGACTGAGGAAAGTCCAACCCAACCGATCACATTTTTGGCAAATAGTCTGACCATTGGCCAAAAATCAGAAGACTTGCATGTATGGCCCACTTAACCCCTTAGTGACCAAACCTGTTTGTGCCTTAATGACCCCGCCAAATTTTGAAAATCTGCCATGTGTCACTAACATGGAATAACTCCGTAAAGGTTCTGCATCTCCAAGTGCTTCTGATGTTTCTTCGCCACATGTTGTACTTCAGTGAGGTGGTAAAAATAGACAATAGATTTGTATATATTTATTAAAAGCATCAAAACTGGGAAAATTTTGAAAAAAATTGTGAATTTTTCACAATTGCAACTGCAATATTTCAAATATGTGCAAACATACTGTACGGATTTTTGACTTGTATATTTCCATCTGTTTACTTTTCTGGACGCACATTGAAAGGGCTTTCAGTTTTTTAACCATTTAGCAGACGTACAAAATGTAACAAAAAAAAATTGTTGTTTTTCTGCACCAAGCCAAGATTGGAAAGGCTCATGGGTGTCAGAATGATGGATACCCCACACATGACCCCATGTTACAAACTACACCCCTTAATGTACTCACTGAGGGGGGGGGGGGGGTAGGAGTGTTTTGATCCCACCGTTTCTTTTCAGGAATAATGCAATTTAGAGGTGAAAAAATAAAATTTTATATTTTTGCAATTATGTTATTTAAAAGACAGGATTTTTTCCTCTAGTGGCCGTGAAAGTGAGGATTTGCACCCCAAAATGGATCCCCTGTTTGCCCTGCGTTCTGAAAAATACCCATTGTGGCCCTAATATGATGTCTGGCTGCACAACTGGGCCCAAACTGAAAGCAGCAGCCGGGGGCTTTCAGAACAGACATTGTGAAGGTGATTTAGGCCCCATTGCCCCCTTGTAGAGCCCTTGAGATGCTAAAATGATGAAGAACCCCCACAAATGACCCGTTTTGAAAACTAGACCCCTTAACGAATTCCTCTAGGGGTGTTCTGCGTATTTTGACCCCACAGTTTTTGAATCAATCTAAGCAAAGCTGAAGGATTTTCATTGGCAATTCTGTCATTTTAAAACCAGTTTTTCTTGTACAGCGCACATAAGAATGAAGACTTTCACCCCAAAATGGATCCCCCCCGTTTGTCCCGTGTTCAGAGACATACCCGTTGTGGCCTTGATCGTATCTGTGTATGCACAATGGGGCCCAAATCAAAAGGAGCATTAAACTTCAACTGTGTTTTAACATTTATGTAATCGCCATTACATGTGACTGGGGACGTTCGCCGCGGCCTTCAGTCAGCGTTCCAGGCTCTCGGCTACCTGTAGCACTCAGGAGCAAGGAGACCTTACATTTCCTGGGTCCTTCTGCACTCGCACCCGCTATTTTGCAGATCCCGTTGGGGAACGTCGCTGGAGGCCTTAGGTAAGTAATTTCACCTCCCCTCATGCATCGGATCCGTAATGGGAGGTGAAACTAACTTTTTTTTTTTTTATAGTTTTACATGATCAACGTTTTCTATTTGAAAACAGCGATCACGTGACCTGGGACCGCGTACCGTGCCCTTCCCCCGTGAAATCTGCAGGCTCTTGGCTACATTTGGTAGCAGAAGGCGCCGTCAGGACCAGGAGGCCAGAACGCAGCGGGAATTCGCAGAGGACGGGGGGGTAAGTACTTTCAGTTGCCCCGATGGATCCGATCCATCCGATCCACGAGGGCAGCTAAATCTTTAACTTTTGTTTACTTTTCATTGATTTTCATATGATGGCCGGCATTCAGTGTGGGGGGGGGGGGGGCGCAGACATCTCCAACAAACCCCTTTAACAGAGACTAAATCAGCTGTACACATCGTAAACCATCTTCGCCCCTTTAACGATGGTTGGCGATTACAAGTGCTACAGCCTCTGTGATGTTGGAAGTAGTCCAGGTTTGTGGACCCCAACAAGGTGGTCTTCTCCAAGATAAAGGGGGACCTAAGAAAACTAGAAAGAGAATGCCCTGTGGCGTATAAAGACTGTTATACGTAAAATGTCATTGCCGCCAAAAGAGGCGTTATCGGAAGCCGCTGGAGTAAAACAATTTTACTAAACTGATTTATTGTATATCCAGGGGTCTGATAACACACTGATTTATTGTATATCCAGGGGTCTGACAGCACACTGATTTATTGTATATCCAGGGGTCTGACAGCACATTAGATTTATTATATATCCAGGGGTCTGACAGCACATTGATTTATTATATATCCAGGGGTCTGACAGCACATTGATTTATTATATATCCAGGGGTCTGACAGCACATTGATTTATTGTATATCCAGGGGTCTGACAGCACATTGATTTATTGTATATCCAGGGGTCTGACAGCACATTGATTTATTGTATATCCAGGGGTCTGACAGCACATTGATTTATTATATATCCAGGGGTCTGACAGCACATTGATTTATTGTATATCCAGGGGTCTGATAACACACTGATTTATTATATATCCAGGGGTCTGATAACACACTGATTTATTATATATCCAGGGGTCTGATAACACACTGATTTATTGTATATCCAGGGGTCTGATAACACACTGATTTATTATATATCCAGGGGTCTGACAGCACATTGATTTATTGTATATCCAGGGGTCTGATAACACACTGATTTATTATATATCCAGGGGTCTGATAACACACTGATTTATTATATATCCAGGGGTCTGATAACACACTGATTTATTGTATATCCAGGGGTCTGATAACACACTGATTTATTATATATCCAGGGGTCTGATAACACACTGATTTATTGTATATCCAGGGGTCTGACAGCACATTAGATTTTTGATCCTAAATTCCCATTTTGCGTCTGACGAATACTGCGGTTTATAGCATCAGCGACAATGTGATCAGGGCGTCCGTGGAAGAAAACAAAACACCCAACAGGAAGCTCTACGATCGGCTTAACGGCAGGTTTCAGTCTTTGTGTCATGTATTACAGACAAGCGGCCCGCAGAAGTCATTCCCCTATAACTGGAGGCACCGGCACGTTGCGAAGAGCCTCTTCAGACGCGATGCTTCATAAGGCGCTTGCCCCAGTATCTGCCCTTGTAATGCAAGTCAAAGGGGCTAAGATATCTCCGGCAGCCCATCATGTTACTCGTCACCAGGCGCTCGAAGGTCCATGGGTTCTGGTTGTTTCTTTGCTTCTCCTCCTGTTCCTCCTGTAACTGTTTCAAGGTTTCTCGGCTCACGGCCTTGGCTGGGAATGGAAGCTTATTGGCCACTTGAGTTAGCACTGGCAAGACCTCGGCAAACTCGCAGCGCCCTCCAACTTCCACAATGAGCTGGTCGGCTTTCACGGGTGTGACATAATGGTCTACAGCACCCTTTCCACCACCCATGCGTTGGCCAAGTCCTTTACGTGTTATGGGTTTGTGAGGAGCTTCTATCAGCCAGTTGCTGAAGGTTGTCTTGAGGTCAAATTTCCGATTTAAAGTCAAACGTATCATTTCAAAGTGACCCCAATGTAAGTATCCACCTCCCATAGCCTGTGCCAAGAAGAAAACAGTCAGCACAATACAAAGACACGTTTCCATTGCAGCACAATGTCAGTAGATGCCTGTAAAGACCAAGGTTGACTTAGAATCCACAGGATTCTCAATAGGAGTGTAAAGTGGATCAGAACCAGATTCATAACATACCAGCTGAGTACCTGGCACGGTCCGTGCATTTTATTTTTAGACATGAAAAGAATTTGTGTAGAATATATATGTATATTAGTGTATGAGGAGGAGGAGGTCGCCGCCTGTGTCATACCTTAGTGTGTGAGGAGGTCGTCTGTGTCATACCTTAGTGTGTGAGGAGGTCGTCTGTGTCATACCTTAGTGTGTGAGGAGGTCGTCTGTGTCATACCTTAGTGTGTGAGGAGGTCGTCTGTGTCATACCTTAGTGTGTGAGGAGGTCGTCTGTGTCATACCTTAGTGTGTGAGGAGGTCGTCTGTGTCATACCTTAGTGTGTGAGGAGGTCGTCTGTGTCATACCTTAGTGTGTGAGGAGGTCGTCTGTGTCATACATTAGTGTGTGAGGAGGTCGTCTGTGTCATACCTTAGTGTGTGAGGAGGTCGTCTGTGTCATACATTAGTGTGTGAGGAGGTCGTCTGTGTCATACATTAGTGTGTGAGGAGGTCGTCTGTGTCATACATTAGTGTGTGAGGAGGTCGTCTGTGTCATACATTAGTGTGTGAGGAGGTCGTCTGTGTCATACATTAGTGTGTGAGGAGGTCGTCTGTGTCATACATTAGTGTGTGAGGAGGTCGTCTGTGTCATACATTAGTGTGTGAGGAGGTCGTCTGTGTCATACATTAGTGTGTGAGGAGGTCGTCTGTGTCATACATTAGTGTGTGAGGAGGTCGTCTGTGTCATACATTAGTGTGTGAGGAGGTCGTCTGTGTCATACCTTAGTGTGTGAGGAGGTCGTCTGTGTCATACCTTAGTGTGTGAGGAGGTCGTCTGTGTCATACATTAGTGTGTGAGGAGGTCGTCTGTGTCATACATTAGTGTGTGAGGAGGTCGTCTGTGTCATACATTAGTGTGTGAGGAGGTCGTCTGTGTCATACATTAGTGTGTGAGGAGGTCGTCTGTGTCATACCTTAGTGTGTGAGGAGGTCGTCTGTGTCATACCTTAGTGTGTGAGGAGGTCGTCTGTGTCATACCTTAGTGTGTGAGGAGGTCGTCTGTGTCATACCTTAGTGTGTGAGGAGGTCGTCTGTGTCATACCTTAGTGTGTGAGGAGGTCGTCTGTGTCATACCTTAGTGTGTGAGGAGGTCGTCTGTGTCATACCTTAGTGTGTGAGGAGGTCGTCTGTGTCATACCTTAGTGTGTGAGGAGGTCGTCTGTGTCATACCTTAGTGTGTGAGGAGGTCGTCTGTGTCATACCTTAGTGTGTGAGGAGGTCGTCTGTGTCATACCTTAGTGTGTGAGGAGGTCGTCTGTGTCATACCTTAGTGTGTGAGGAGGTCGTCTGTGTCATACCTTAGTGTGTGAGGAGGTCGTCTGTGTCATACCTTAGTGTGTGAGGAGGTCGTCTGTGTCATACCTTAGTGTGTGAGGAGGTCGTCTGTGTCATACCTTAGTGTGTGAGGAGGTCGTCTGTGTCATACCTTAGTGTGTGAGGAGGTCGTCTGTGTCATACCTTAGTGTGTGAGGAGGTCGTCTGTGTCATACCTTAGTGTGTGAGGAGGTCGTCTGTGTCATACCTTAGTGTGTGAGGAGGTCGTCTGTGTCATACCTTAGTGTGTGAGGAGGTCGTCTGTGTCATACCTTAGTGTGTGAGGAGGTCGTCTGTGTCATACCTTAGTGTGTGAGGAGGTCGTCTGTGTCATACCTTAGTGTGTGAGGAGGTCGTCTGTGTCATACCTTAGTGTGTGAGGAGGTCGTCTGTGTCATACCTTAGTGTGTGAGGAGGTCGTCTGTGTCATACCTTAGTGTGTGAGGAGGTCGTCTGTGTCATACCTTAGTGTGTGAGGAGGTCGTCTGTGTCATACCTTAGTGTGTGAGGAGGTCGTCTGTGTCATACCTTAGTGTGTGAGGAGGTCGTCTGTGTCATACCTTAGTGTGTGAGGAGGTCGTCTGTGTCATACATTAGTGTGTGAGGAGGTCGTCTGTCATACATTAGTGTGTGAGGAGGTCGTCTGTCATACATTAGTGTGTGAGGAGGTCGTCTGTCATACATTAGTGTGTGAGGAGGTCGTCTGTCATACATTAGTGTGTGAGGAGGTCGTCTGTCATACATTAGTGTGTGAGGAGGTCGTCTGTCATACATTAGTGTGTGAGGAGGTCGTCTGTCATACATTAGTGTGTGAGGAGGTCGTCTGTCATACATTAGTGTGTGAGGAGGTCGTCTGTCATACATTAGTGTGTGAGGAGGTCGTCTGTCATACATTAGTGTGTGAGGAGGTCGTCTGTCATACATTAGTGTGTGAGGAGGTCGTCTGTCATACATTAGTGTGTGAGGAGGTCGTCTGTCATACATTAGTGTGTGAGGAGGTCGTCTGTCATACATTAGTGTGTGAGGAGGTCGTCTGTCATACATTAGTGTGTGAGGAGGTCGTCTGTCATACATTAGTGTGTGAGGAGGTCGTCTGTCATACATTAGTGTGTGAGGAGGTCGTCTGTCATACATTAGTGTGTGAGGAGGTCGTCTGTCATACATTAGTGTATGAGGAGGTCGTCTGTCATACATTAGTGTATGAGGAGGTCGTCTGTCATACATTAGTGTATGAGGAGGTCGTCTGTCATACATTAGTGTATGAGGAGGTCGTCTGTCATACATTAGTGTATGAGGAGGTCGTCTGTCATACATTAGTGTATGAGGAGGTCGTCTGTCATACATTAGTGTATGAGGAGGTCGTCTGTCATACATTAGTGTATGAGGAGGTCGTCTGTCATACATTAGTGTATGAGGAGGTCGTCTGTCATACATTAGTGTATGAGGAGGTCGTCTGTCATACATTAGTGTATGAGGAGGTCGTCTGTCATACATTAGTGTATGAGGAGGTCGTCTGTCATACATTAGTGTATGAGGAGGTCGTCTGTCATACATTAGTGTATGAGGAGGTCGTCTGTCATACATTAGTGTATGAGGAGGTCGTCTGTCATACATTAGTGTATGAGGAGGTCGTCTGTCATACATTAGTGTATGAGGAGGTCGTCTGTCATACATTAGTGTATGAGGAGGTCGTCTGTCATACATTAGTGTATGAGGAGGTCGTCTGTCATACATTAGTGTATGAGGAGGTCGTCTGTCATACATTAGTGTATGAGGAGGTCGTCTGTCATACATTAGTGTATGAGGAGGTCGTCTGTCATACATTAGTGTATGAGGAGGTCGTCTGTCATACATTAGTGTATGAGGAGGTCGTCTGTCATACATTAGTGTATGAGGAGGTCGTCTGTCATACATTAGTGTATGAGGAGGTCGTCTGTCATACATTAGTGTATGAGGAGGTCGTCTGTCATACATTAGTGTATGAGGAGGTCGTCTGTCATACATTAGTGTATGAGGAGGTCGTCTGTCATACATTAGTGTATGAGGAGGTCGTCTGTCATACATTAGTGTATGAGGAGGTCGTCTGTCATACATTAGTGTATGAGGAGGTCGTCTGTCATACATTAGTGTATGAGGAGGTCGTCTGTCATACATTAGTGTATGAGGAGGTCGTCTGTCATACATTAGTGTATGAGGAGGTCGTCTGTCATACATTAGTGTATGAGGAGGTCGTCTGTCATACATTAGTGTATGAGGAGGTCGTCTGTCATACATTAGTGTATGAGGAGGTCGTCTGTCATACATTAGTGTATGAGGAGGTCGTCTGTCATACATTAGTGTATGAGGAGGTCGTCTGTCATACATTAGTGTATGAGGAGGTCGTCTGTCATACATTAGTGTATGAGGAGGTCGTCTGTCATACATTAGTGTATGAGGAGGTCGTCTGTCATACATTAGTGTATGAGGAGGTCGTCTGTCATACATTAGTGTATGAGGAGGTCGTCTGTCATACATTAGTGTATGAGGAGGTCGTCTGTCATACATTAGTGTATGAGGAGGTCGTCTGTCATACATTAGTGTATGAGGAGGTCGTCTGTCATACATTAGTGTATGAGGAGGTCGTCTGTCATACATTAGTGTATGAGGAGGTCGTCTGTCATACATTAGTGTATGAGGAGGTCGTCTGTCATACATTAGTGTATGAGGAGGTCGTCTGTCATACATTAGTGTATGAGGAGGTCGTCTGTCATACATTAGTGTATGAGGAGGTCGTCTGTCATACATTAGTGTATGAGGAGGTCGTCTGTGTCATAGATTAGTGTATGAGGAGGTCGTCTGTGTCATAGATTAGTGTATGAGGAGGTCGTCTGTGTCATAGATTAGTGTATGAGGAGGTCGTCTGTGTCATAGATTAGTGTATGAGGAGGTCGTCTGTGTCATAGATTAGTGTATGAGGAGGTCGTCTGTGTCATAGATTAGTGTATGAGGAGGAGGAGGTTGTCTGTGCTCAAATGCAATTCCAGCATCCCTCCCTCAGGGGGAGTGGGGGGGTGGTGATAAGACAGCCCCAAATTTGTCCCCATGGGATGTTATCCATGTACCAAGTTTGGTTGAAATTGCTCCAGGCATTCATGAGTTATGGTGGTACAAATATACATCCCATCTATATATATAAAATTGAATGTATGTCTGTCTGCGTGCGTGTCTGCGTGCGTGTCTGCGTGTCTGCGTGTCTGCGTGCGTGCGTGCGTGTCTGTTTGTCCTTTATGCGCTACTACACCATTCATCCGATCGCCATGAAACTTTGGGAAGTTGTTAAGTACACTCCTGGGAAGATTATAGGCATAGTACAAATATCCTACGATAAATGGCGCGCGAGCGTCGTCGAAAGTTACGCCCCCCCCCCACGTAGATCGAATAAGTAAGCCACCTGCTATTGTGATGTCATCACTGATGTCATCAACATCGGACGCCCTTGAACATGCCCCAACATGTTCTATAAAGCTGCATTGTGATGTCATTAAGGCTGTATTATGACACGTACAGCTTGGAACCACTAGAGCACGCCAGCCAATTACCATTGGAGTTGGAAGTGGGTAAACAAGTACTAGGATATCTTCCTAAGAAGCCACAGCAGCCGGATAAATTGGATGTTCCACCCAACGGCTATTTTATTCAGCCCGCAAGGGGGAAGCAGCGGCCTACAAAATCTAATTCTCTCATTTCCTGATGTCATAGATAGATAGATAGACTGTATGCAATAACCCTGATAGATAGCTAGATAGATAGCTAGATAGATAGATAGATAGATAGATAGATAGATAGATAGATAGATAGATAGATAGATAGACTGTATGCAATGACACGTACAGCTTGAAACCATAAATACTAGAGCACGCCAGCCATTTACAGTCAGTCTCCATTGAAGTTGGAAGTGGGCAAACATGTACTAGGCCAGTGATGGCGAACCTTTTAGGGACCGAGTGCCCAAACTACAACCCAAAACCCACTTATGTATCGCAAAGTGCCAACACGTCAGGGGGCGGGGCTTATCACAACGTATGATTTTACCCCCGTCGTTCTAAAAAGGACAAGGCTGTTTCAGAATAGACCGGGTGCAGATTCTGACTGCTTTTTGGACGCGGAAATACTGCAGAATGTCTTCAGCGGAGATTTCTGTGGAAAATTCTGCAGCATTTCCGCATCTAAAAAGCAGTCAAAATCTGCACCCGGTCTATTCTGAAAGAGCCCTGCCCATTTCTGCCACATGTACACATACCCCAGCAGTAATAGTGACACCTTCACCCCAGCGATAATAGTGACATCCCACAGCAGTAATAATAGTGACACTCCCCCCATTAGTAATAAGAGTGACATACCCCAGCGGTAAACCTCAGTGGTCGCTGCTGCCGTCATCTAGATATATAAAAACGTAGTATGTATGTATGTCTGTCTTTGCAGCAACGCGCGAACATGCCCCAACATGTTCTCATAAGCTGCATTGTGATGTCATTAAGGCTCTATTATGACACGTACAGCTTGGAACCACTAGAGCACGCCAGCCAATTACCATTGGAGTTGGAAGTGGGTAAACAAGTACTAGGATATCTTCCTAAGAAGCCACAGCAGCCGGATAAATTGTATGTTCCACCCAACGGCTATTTTATTCAGCCCGCAAGGGGGAAGCAGCGGCCTACAAAATCTCATTCAGGTAGGTAGGTTCAGTTCTTGGAGGTTGGGGAATGCTTATGGGCAAGGCCTTATGTCTCATCCCAACTCGATTATTCAATTCTAGCGCAAAAGAATTAGCGTCCAAATTTTACGTACGGAATCTAATTCTCTCATTTCCTGATGTCATAGATAGATAGATAGATAGACTGTATGCAATAACCCTGATAGATAGATAGATAGATAGATAGATAGATAGATAGATAGATAGATAGATAGATAGACTGTATGCAATAACCCAGATAGATAGATAGATAGATAGATAGATAGATAGATAGATAGATAGATAGATAGATAGATAGGAGATAGATAGATAGACTGTATGCAATAACCCAGATAGATAGATAGATAGATAGATAGATAGATAGATAGATAGATAGATAGATAGATAGATAGATAGATAGATAGATAGATAGATAGATAGATAGATAGATAGATAGACAGACTGTATGCAATGACACGTACAGCTTGGAACCATAAATACTAGAGCACGCCAGCCATTTACAGTCAGTCTCCATTGGAGTTGGAAGTGGGCAAACATGTACTAGGCTATCTTCCCAAGAAGCCACAGCAGCCGGATAAATTGGATGTTCCACACAACGGCTATTTTATTCAGCCTGCAAGGGGGAAGCAGCGGCCTACAAAACCTCAGTGGTCGCTGCTGCCGTCATCTATATATATAAAAACGAATGTATGTATGTCTGTCTGTCTTCGCAGCAACGCGCGACGGGTACGCTAGTTTTATATATAGACTAGCGTACCCGTCGCGCGTTGCTGCGAAGACAGACATACAGACATACATTCGTTTTTATATATCTAGATGACGGCAGCAGCAACCACTGAGGTTTTGTAGGCCGCTGCTTCCCCCTTGCAGGCTGAATAAAATAGCCGTTGGGTGGAACATCCAATTTATCCGGCTGCTGTGGCTTCTTGGGAAGATAGCCTAGTACATGTTTGCCCACTTCCAACTCCAATGGAGACTGACTGTAAATGGCTGGCGTGCTCTAGTATTTATGGTTTCAAGCTGTACGTGTCATTGCATACAGTCTATCTATCTATCTATCTATCTATCTATCTATCTATCTATCTATCTGGGTTATTGCATACAGTCTATCTATCTATCTATCTATCTATCTATCTATCTATCTATCTATCTATCTATCAGGGTTATTGCATACAGTCTATCTATCTATCTATCTATGACATCAGGAAATGAGAGAATTAGATTCCGTACGTAAAATTTGGACGCTAATTCTTTTGCGCTTAGAATTGAATAATCGAGTTGGGATGAGACATAAGGCCTTGCCCATAAGCATTCCCCAACCTCCAAGAACTGAACCTACCTACCTGAATGAGATTTTGTAGGCCGCTGCTTCCCCCTTGCGGGCTGAATAAAATAGCCGTTGGGTGGAACATACAATTTATCCGGCTGCTGTGGCTTCTTAGGAAGATATCCTAGTACTTGTTTACCCACTTCCAACTCCAATGGTAATTGGCTGGCGTGCTCTAGTGGTTCCAAGCTGTACGTGTCATAATAGAGCCTTAATGACATCACAATGCAGCTTATGAGAACATGTTGGGGCATGTTCGCGCGTTGCTGCGAAGACAGACATACATACATACTACGTTTTTATATATCTAGATGACGGCAGCAGCGACCACTGAGGTTTACCGCTGGGGTATGTCACTCTTATTACTAATGGGGGGAGTGTCACTATTATTACTGCTGTGGGATGTCACTATTATCGCTGGGGTGAAGGTGTCACTATTACCGCTGGGGTATGTGTACATGTGGCAGAAATGGGCAGGGCTCTTTCAGAATAGACCGGGTGCAGATTTTGACTGCTTTTTAGATGCGGAAATGCTGCAGAATTTTCCACAGAAATCTCCGCTGAAGACATTCTGCAGTATTTCCGCGTCCAAAAAGCAGTCAGAATCTGCACCCGGTCTATTCTGAAACAGCCTTGTCCTTTTTAGAACGACGGGGGTAAAATCATACGTTGTGATAAGCCCCGCCCCCTGACGTGTTGGCACTTTGCGATACATAAGTGGGTTTTGGGTTGTAGTTTGGGCACTCGGTCCCTAAAAGGTTCGCCATCACTGGCCTAGTACATGTTTGCCCACTTCCAACTTCAATGGAGACTGACTGTAAATGGCTGGCGTGCTCTAGTATTTATGGTTCCAAGCTGTACGTGTCATTGCATACAGTCTATCTATCTATCTATCTATCTATCTATCTATCTATCTATCTATCTATCTATCTCATCAGGAAATGAGAGAATTAGATTTTGTAGGCCGCTGCTTCCCCCTTGCGGGCTGAATAAAATAGCCGTTGGGTGGAACATACAATTTATCCGGCTGCTGTGGCTTCTTAGGAAGATATCCTAGTACTTGTTTACCCACTTCCAACTCCAATGGTAATTGGCTGGCGTGCTCTAGTGGTTCCAAGCTGTACGTGTCATAATAGAGCCTTAATGACATCACAATGCAGCTTTATAGAACATGTTGGGGCATGTTCAAGGGCGTCCGATGTTGATGACATCAGTGATGACATCACAATAGCAGGTGGCTTACTTATTCGATCTACGTGGGGGGGGGGCGTAACTTTCGACGACGCT
Organism: Eleutherodactylus coqui; assembly: GCF_035609145.1. Classification (NCBI taxonomy): domain Eukaryota; kingdom Metazoa; phylum Chordata; class Amphibia; order Anura; family Eleutherodactylidae; genus Eleutherodactylus; species Eleutherodactylus coqui. The sequence goes on from NC_089849.1 coordinate 127,021,247, forward strand.
CGCGCGCCATTTATCGTAGGATATTTGTACTATGCCTATAATCTTCCCAGGAGTGTACTTAACAACTTCCCAAAGTTTCATGGCGATCGGATGAATGGTGTAGTAGCGCATAAAGGACAAACAGACACGCACGCACGCACGCACGCACGCAGACAGACATACATTCAATTTTATATATATAGATATAGTATACACCCTCACAACATGCTTGAAACCAGTCACCTTACTTTCTCCCATGATGCACCAGTCCAAGAGTTCAGCCAGCAGCCCAGGGTGTATCTAGGGTTGGGTGGTAAGTACTGTGATTTTTTTATCTTGTTGTATTTTAGGCACCACCTGATGTGGCCTGTATAGACAAGGCAAATACACAACCTGCAACCCCCCCCATCCCCGGTGTTGCCTGCCCGTGGGCATTCTGTACGATGTGGATTAGGTGGATTAGGGTTATGACTTTTTAAAAAATGTTTTTCAAATTTGAAAGCTTGTGGTGGCAAACAAATACAATTAGTACAAGCCAACCTCCGCTCCACAGCGCCCCCATGCTACCACACAACAGTGCACAGACTAATATACCATCTTGTATACATAAGACACGGCCACCCAGCAGAAGGAGTTGTACATCGATAACTCACCAAAATGCCATACTGTCCCTCCTTGAAGTCCCGGCCGTGCTCCGCTGGACCACAAATGTCCCTTAAGCTCCGAGGAACCTTCACTACTTTGACAAGGTCCGGCGCCTTCTGCATCACACGCAGCTTGGGTCGTTCCTTCATACCGACTCCTGAGAACATGGAGACACGTCAGTGCAGGACCACATGTGGCTGACACCAATACATGTACAGTGTGTGCAATAGAGGGTGTATGGGGGCAAGTAGTCACCGACAGCCGCACGTCGGACAACCTGCCCCTATTCTCAGTAGTGCAGCCTCCGGGCGCCTTCACACTGGCGGAGAAATCGCTAAATTATCAAGCCAATGGCTCCATTCACATGTGCGATGCCGTGTTAAAACAAAATCGTAGCATGTCCATTGTTTTTGCGACCTCGCCCATCGTTTCCAATGGAGCCGGCGGCAGACGCGGCGGCCCCATTGAAATCAACAGGAGATCATCGCAATCCTCTGCTGCGACAGCATTGGCCTCTCCTCAGCGAGGATTTTCAGCAGAAAATAGTCCATAACTGTAGAAAAAAAATAAAAGTACATCACCATAGTAGCGCTGTCATCTCCGGCTGTCTTCTTGCAGGTCTCCGGCACTCTTCATCAGCTTCTCTTCTGGCTGGGAATTGAGAAATCTCCGCCTCCTGAAAGCACTACCTCTGATTGGCTGAGCACTGTGACAGTGAATGACAGCTGAGCACTACCTCTGATTGGTCACAGTGCTCGGCCAATCAGAAGCAGCGCTTTCAGGAGGCGGGGATTTTTCAATCCCTGGCCAGAAGAGAAGCTGGAGAAGAGTGCGGGGACCTGCAAAAAGACTCGCCGGAGATGACAGTGCTTCTAACCTGATACCGTTTTTTTTTCCTTCTAGTTATAGACTGTTTTTTTTTTCCCCTAGTTATGGACTATTTTTGGGGTAGGGCTTATATTTAAGCCCCTATGGAAAATCCTCGTTGCGGGAAATCCCCTGTCACTGCTGTGACAGCACTGGTAGAGGATCACGACCACCATTTCCCATTGATTTTAATGGGGCTGCCGCTGGTCCCATTGACATCAATGGGAGAAGATCACCATCTCCTGCCGTGGCTGTGACCGCTGCAGCAGGGGATTCCTTCAGCCCTGCTGGGATGGGAGGCTGTTTCCCTGCAGAGACGCCCCGCATCCAGGACTTCAGAAGGATTGTGAGAGTGATATTGTGGCCTCCATCACATGCCGATATCGCCCTCGGCAGTGTGCAAGAGCCCGCTGGCATCCCAACCGCGGGGCTCTAGACGGCTATCAGTGTGCAGATGGCTCAGCGAGTAGGGGTGCAGCGGGCCGGGGATCGCTGCAGTCACCCATCTTCATTCACGGTAAGCAGGCTGGCATTAGTGATGGACGCCGTGTTTAGGTGGGGCGGTCACCACTGAAACTGAACACATTATCGTTAAGTTGTGGGGAGCGTTTACACCAAATGATCATCACCAGCGAGAATCTGGATGATACACATTCCGTGTAAAAGGGCCTCCAGGAGACGCCAACTCCTAAAATGAAGTTTTAGAGATAACTTTAGCTAAATTGCATTACCCCCTTAGTGACGGCCCCATAGTGTTTTTACGTCCTGGCTAAGAGGGATTTAATCCTCAGGGACGTAAAAACATGCATCCGCTGAGGATTAGAGCCCCGTGGGCTGTGGATGTGACCGCTCCACACTGTCGGTGCCCGGAGGGGGCACGTCACACGAGAGCCAATGTCACCCGAGGGTTTTGTCTCTCACTTTCCCCTGTAGCCGGGGGATCCGTAGGAGCTGCAACCATAGAAGCCCCAACTACAGGGGACACCCCCCTGGTGTGACAGTAGTCGCTGGCAGAGGTGGTCGGGGGTCCGCTGGGACAGCTGCACATTATGCCGTAGTTCGCCTAATATCCAATAGAACGCTAGCATGGTGCCGAGGCCTGCATGGCATTCATGATGGAAGTACGCTGGGTGAGCGCTGCTGACTATGGGGGTCCCGTCATCCCCTCCTATCCGTTATGGGTTCAATGCCTCACTGAGATGTGATAGAGCAGGCACCCCCTGGCAATACTTCACTCTACCTCCTCCCTACAGGGGGCGCACTGCACCTGCCGTGGACACGGGACCCTCCGCTCCTCCTGGGGCCGGTCATAGAAGTGTACAGCATCTAATTACACCAAACTCACCGGTGAAGTCTGGCGGGGGTTCATAGGAGCGCAGTCCGGCCGCGGCAGCCTTGTGGGGGCTCCAGAGGTGACCTGTAGAGAGAAGGGACCACAGAGGATGACTGGCAGCACAAACCACAAGGACGCGGGCGCCACAGTCACCGCTGGCCTGGCGCAGCTACAGCTAGTCGGGAGCAGCAACCGCAGACACCGCTGGCCTGGCGCAGCTACAACTAGTCGGGAGCAGCAGCCGCAGACACCGCCGGCCTGGCGCAGCTACAGCTAGTCGGGAGCAGTAGCCGCAGACACCGCCGGCCTGGCGCAGCTACAACTAGTCGGGAGCAGCAGCCGCAGACACCGCCGGCCTGGCGCAGCTACAGCTAGTCGGGAGCAGTAGCCGCAGACACCGCCGGCCTGGCGCAGGTACAACTAGTCGGGAGCAGTAGCCGCAGATGCCGCTGGCCTGGCGCAGCTACAACTAGTCGGGAGCAGTAGCCGCAGACACCGCTGGCCTGGCGCAGCTACAACTAGTCGGGTGCAGCAACCGCAGACACCGCTGGCCCGGAGAACCGACTGCGGTTGCTGCACCTGGCTAGTAGTATCTGCAGTAGTTGCTCCGGGCCGGCGGTGTCTGCGGTTGCTGCGCCCGGCTAGTAGTATCTGCGGACACCGGCGCAACTACTGCAGATACTTCTTAGCCGGGAGAGCAACCGCAGACACTGCCGGCGCAACAACTGCAGATTCTACTAGCCGGGCGCAGCAACTGCAGACGCCACCAGCCGGGCGCAGACACCGCCGACCCGGGGCAACTACTGCAGATTCTACCTGCCTCCAGCAGAGAGCGCACTTTTTAAGTCCTGCATTTGTATCTTAAGCTCAGGGGGCATCGCGGACCCCCAACTCCATCCATGCACAGACCTGACACCGGCTTCCAGTCAGCGCTCACATGCTGGGCGCCATGATGTAGGAGTATCAGACTCAAGCTACGGCCTCCGATTGGCTGCTGTGGTCATGTGACGTCCGCCGGGCCGTCTGCAGAAGCTCTCGTGGTACGGACCGCTGCGGGATGTCTATGCGGACCCCCGATGTGGTCTTAAAACTGAGACTAACCAGCATGGTGGACGAGATGTGGAAAACCTGACCGTCCGCTGCGGACAAGCTGTGCGAAACATTGCAGATCCGCGGCGTGCCAGTTTTGGCGCCGTCTCCGGACTCTGTTCTCTATGGGGAGGGATTTCTGCAGCGGAATACAGGCTGAAAAACCGCTTCAAAATCTGCGCTAAATGAGACGTGTTCTGAAGCAGCCGCTCCCCTGCCGAAATCCCAGGCGCCCCGCGGCGGACAATCCGCGAGATTCCTGCCCGGTGACCGCGGCCTCACACAGAGCACACGGCGTTAGCGGCTAGCGATGTGCCCACATACGGCCGGCTGGCAAAATGCCGCATGATGTAACACAACCAGAACAACCGCGAGTTCAAGGTAGGTGTGTGCGTGTGTGTGTAAAACAGACTAGAAAGATGGGGAAAAAATCAAATGAAGGGGCCGCGACCTCAAGGGGTTAACAGCCCGCACCGCTGTCCCCGGCACAGGAGCCATCTTGTCGGAGCCTCGCCCTACACTGCCAGTGTTAATCAGCCTCCAATAAAATGGCCGCCACAGCGCAGCCGCACAGCATTCTGGGGCCACGGCTCCGCTGAGCCCGGCCTCTAGTGAACGCCGCCACTGATGGAGTACAAGCTGGTATGGACAGCCACGTGGAGGTCATGTGACACCGACCTGTCAGCAGGCCGCAGCGCAGCCCCGACACCCGGCGCCTGAGAGCCGCCGCCATGCTCGGTTACACTCCAGGGGCTGACGGAGAAAGGTCGTGTCTTCAGTGGAGGCGCTCCTTCCTCCTGCCGGGATGACGTCAAAGGAAGGGGCGGGCGGGGTCACGAGTGACGCACACTCAGCGTCATCGCGTTACATCACTTCCGCCCGAGCAACAGCGCCATCTGCTGGAAAGCTGAACCTTAGCGCTTGTGTATGGAAGTGACTCTGGACAACGCTGCCACCTACTGGTGACAAATTAGAAACGCAATGTGAACCGTGAGGCCTCATGTCCACGGGGAAAATCAGGCCCGCTCTGGATTCTCCATGTAGAATCCGCAGCGGGTCCCTCCTGCCCCGCGGACATGAGCGCAGAAAATAAGAATAAACTTACCTTTCGCCCGCTCCGGATCTTCCCTTCGCCGCGGCGTCATCTTCTCTGCGTCGCGGCCGGATCTTCTTTCTTCGGCCCGGCGGATGCGCAGGGCACGTCGGTTGCGTGCCGCGCACATGTGCCGGCCCGAAGAAAAAAGATCCGGCCACGACGGAGAGAAGATGAAGCCGCGGCGAAGGGAAGATCCGGAGCGGGTGAGTAAAATCCGATTTTTGTCTCCCGCGGATCCGGACGGCTTCCATAGAAGCCCGCGGGAGCCGTCCCCGCGGGAGACCCGCATGAAAATGGAGAATGTCCAGATTTTTTCATGCTCCATTTAAAAAAAAAATCCCTTTTATTGACCATCCACAGGTATTTATCTACCCGCGGGTGGTCAATGCATCCCTATGGGGTGCGGATCCGCGGGCGGGAGAAGAGTTCAAATCCGCTGCGGATTGTAATTCTTCTTTTGCCCGTGGACATGAGGCCTGAGGGCTCCTTCCCACGGACGGATTTCCGCCGCGTTGCCCGCAGCTATTAGGTTCTGTTGAACCTAAGGCTGGGTTCACACGGGGCGGATTTGCTGCGGAAATTCAGTGCAGCAAATCTGCATGCGGACGCTAATTCCAGGATTAGCCAGCTAAGTCCACACGGGACAGCAAATCCGCTGCGGCTAATCCGGCAGAAACCGCCGCTGTGGCGCGGCTTTGCCGAACACAGCATGTTTATTTGTTTTTTTTTCTGCTGCGGCCGCACTATCCTCTATGGGAGTGTTAGGGGTTAATCCTATTTTTAAATAACCCAACATAAGAAGGATAAGGAAACAGTGTAATAAATGTGACATCAGATATTTGGTTCTATAATGGTATGTAATATGGAAATGAAAAATATGGAAAACATTCCGGAAGTTGCTAATAGAACTTGGATATAGAATCATATGTCAAAAGGGATATTAAGCGTTTATTTGGATGACGATTTTATGTATGATTAATTAGATTTCATTCAGCCATTTTGATCACAATTCTGAACCTTTGACCAGAATATACTGAATATACTGAGTAGGTGGCTAAACCAGTTCTATGTGCAAACTAGAACCAATGCCCCCTCTTTGATGTGCAAATCCGATTGACTTGGAGACAAGGTAAAAACTTAACACAATGGACTATTAAGATTACATCCTGGTCTGGGAAGCGGTGTAATTAAGTATGTACTCAGACAGTATGGAGTCAACCTTTATGATCCTATGTAACTGTTTGATGTCCACTTCACGCAGTTTTTCTGATACCTTTTGTTTAGAAGGCTTTTGATTTACAGCCATATTGTAATCTGTTGGAATGAGGACTTGGTCAGCAAAGTAGTTTGAAACTTGGTATCAGGTAACATTTGGAAACGCCTTCTTTTCATCTTGCATAAAAACTAGCAAATGTTCAACAATAAAGTAGAATTCATTCTGATTCACTAGACTGTGTGTGTGTAGTGGCTTCTTATGGTTCTCACCTATGAGTACTCATTATAATTCTCCTTTGAATTTGGACTCAGGCAACATCTGCACTGGTCTCCGTTGACAGACCCCCAACAGGAGTGCCGGCCGCAGCGGAAGAGCGAGCGGAAATGTCGCGGTTTTTCGCTGCGGCCAAACCGCGACATTTACGTCAGGAATCTGCCGTGTGTGAACCCATCCTAATAGCTCAATACTCACGGTGCGGAATTCCACACCATGAAATCACCCATCCTCACCTGCGGCATGTTCTATTTGCCGCGGGTGTACGTGCGGCCGGCTTCCATTGCAATCAATGGAAGCCGTCCGTCATGCTATCTTCCGCTGTAGCACAGCGGAAGATAGCGTGAAACTGCTTCCCCGCCCGCGGCCGGCGCGTCATGTGACGCTGTGGGCGTGTCATATGACGTGGCTGGCGCGTCACGCGCTCTATTGCGCATGCACGCCGAAGCGTCATGCGAGACGGAGGACGCCGGATCCGGAGGTAAGTATTGGGGTCTCTGGGGGGTGCCGTGACAGGCTCCGCCACGGAATTCCGCGGTGGAGCCCGTCACGGCCGTGGGAAGCCGGCCTGAGAGAGACGTTCCCCGGGGGCCATGAGGGTCCGGGCGCTGCCTGGTGTTACAGCCCGGGGCTTCCTCTGCCCCCCTCTCTCTCCAGCAAGCATCTCATTGTGAGCAGCCATAACAGGGGTGCAGGTTGTCGTGGACGGTGCCTCCCCCATAACACCGTCCGCGGTCCGTGGGGTGTAACTCCGCCTCTTATGCCCCGTTATTAGTAAGCGCTATGTGGCGGTAATCATTCTCAGGGCTCCGTCACACATATTCCACTCGTGGTGATTTCACAAAAAGAGATAAAATAGGTATTAGGATGGCGCTCCTGTTCAGAGCAAGAGGACTGAAAATCAGAGTAAAAGAAAACTAGTGTGATGGTGGACTCACCCGGTGAATGGTAAGCCTGGGAAGACTCCACCATCACCTCCCAAGATGGCCTGTCATTATAAGATGCGTCACTGAGGTCCACCTGCTTCCACTAATCCAGAAGGGCTGTGTCCGGAGAGCTTGCTGTAGGTCGGGGTCTCACTGACTAGTGGGACCCTCTGTATAGAATGTAGATGAAGGATGCAAAAAATGCCATAAAAAATACCTTCAGCGCTCTGGGAAGAAGTGCTCCAGGGGAGGTAGTATTCCAAAAAGAGTCCCTTTATCATCAAGCAATGTCCACTGCGCAAGGCGTTTTGTCGTTTAACGACCTTCTCAAGCACATAGCCAAATATCAAACATGTCACCAATATATACACAAAGGACTATGCATGGGTAATTCACCTGTGTATGCTCTCAGCATTCAACTCTGTGCAGAGCGTCCGCCATGATTGGGGGCGGTGACGGGGGAGGCGTGGGGAGGGTGTGATGACGATTGTGCATCACGTGATGTGTCACATGATCCCGCATGGTCGGATGACAGCGTAATAGCGTCAGCCGAAGGCGTGCTAATGGTGAATGATGTAGATGCGTCTATTCTGGGTGATCCGCAATGCTATTCATTGACTGGTAGCGTCATGACGTTACAACGCTACCAACCTTGCAGTGTAATCCCTCCTTAGATGAAATAGTGAGATATGGGACCGGTATATTAAATATAACTGCATCTAATTATAATCTCCGCTATTCCCAAACGTTGATCTATATACTCTCCCACCATATTACTGATGTTTATCATAAGCTGTCTGTAATCACAATCTAAATATAATTGTGCAATATTGGACCAATACATATATATAATTTATATAAAACGTAATTAAAGGGGTTGTCCCGCGCCGAAACGTTTTTTTTTTTTTTTTCAACAGCCCCCCCGTTCGGCGCGAGACAACCCCGATGCAGGGGTTAAACAAGAACACCGGACAGCGCTTACCTGAATCCCCGCGCTCCGGTGACTTCTTACTTACCTGCTGAAGATGGCCGCCGGGATCTTCTCCCTTGGTGGACCGCAGGGCTTCTGTGTGGTCCATTGCCGATTCCAGCCTCCTGATTGGCTGGAATCGGCACGTGACGGGGCGGAGCTACACGGAGCTACATGGAGCCCTATTGAGAAAAGAAGAAGACCCGGACTGCGCAAGCGCGTCTAATTTGGCCATTAGACGCTGAAAATTAGACGGGCACCAAGGAGACGAGGACGCCAGCAACGGAACAGGTAAGTGAATAACTTCTGTATGGCTCATAATTAATGCACGATGTATATTACAAAGTGCATTAATATGGCCATACAGAAGTGTATAGACCCACTTTGTTTCGCGGGACAACCCCTTTAAGACCTCATGTGGTGATGCTGATAATGGAGTAATGCAGAAATCTACACTTATAATAACTGATATGTTATACGATACAGATACATGAAAATAGAAGAATATATAAAATAAGGTGATGGAAATGGAGCGTGCTGCTATAGCCCTGCCAATAGTAGTTGTTTGTGATCTTATTATATACATATACACGCATATATAATACTTGGATAGTCACACATAAAATATATATGACATATACTATGGGGAAATAAATATGTAATCAGCTCAATATATATATATATATATATATATACACAAGCCCTTTGGGACCAAACCTAATAATAATAAAAATCCTATAAACACTAAAATGCATATCTACTCCACAAAAACATGCGCTATAAATGACTGTAAACATCATAAATTCATATAATAAATAATATCATGTTGATGCAGACCTTTAAGAAAATCTATGTACTTACACGCATAGGGGTCATAATTTGCAATCTGTATGAGAAAATAGTGGAATAATCAATTTCATAATTTTTTGGTTTTAGGAGAATCACAGTTTTTCCAACACCTCATTGAGGCCGTTGGGAACCAAAGTGTTCATTCTACAAATGGAGTACATTTCCTTTTCCCTTAATAGCTCTATAGACTTAGAGTGAATGTATTCTAATGGGGTGACCTTGATCCGCTGGGTTTCTGATATCCATCTCTGATGTTACTTCTATGGTTCTTCACCCTTTCTCTCAGTGTATTGATGGTCCTTCCGATGTATCTGGTCCCGCATGGACATTCTAGCATATATATTACCAATTTGACATCACAAGTTTATTTTAAAGGTTCCCCCATTTTGTAGGACCGCCTCTTTCCTGTCTTTCACTATATTAAAGCAACATTTGCATATGCCTTTTCCACATTTATAAACTCCTCTATTTTCTGATTTGCTGTTTTTTGTATCTTTTGCAGGGCCTTTCTCTCTTTTTTGGGGCAAGACGGAGCCAAAAGATTTTTTAAAGTTTTGTTTCTTTTAAATCTGCAGCGTGGTTTCGGGGGGATCTGTTTTGCACCAGTTGTTCCTTAGGATCGTATCTATAGTAGTATGCTCTGTGCTATATTTGCTGATGAAAGCTGTTTTGGGAGCTTCTTTAGTCACTTTTTTATTGTTATGTTCTCCACTTTTTCCATTCATTGTTCTGTGATATGCTGTTGCAATGATATTGCTCAGGTATCCTTTCACCAAAAATCTGTTTTTGATGACCTCTGCCTGTCTAAAGAAGTCAATCTTTTTAGTACAATTTCTTTTGATTCTTTGAAATTGTCCGTATGGTAAAAACACACAAATAGATATTTATGAGAAAGATTTTGATCTTGATGATCCCATTGTTACCGATTTAAGGCCTAACAGTAGGTTCTACCCCATTGAGGCCAAGGGGGAATACATTGAATTATTCTATCAGAAGGTATTAAAAGAGTTTGGGGTCACGTGTAATAAAAATAAAAGACAATGTAGTAGAATGGATAATCTAACTAAAACACAAAGTTGCACACAATGAGAAGAGTTGTAGTCCTAAAAAGGACTGTTGGGTTTCAATAACTCCAATCCCACGCCAGCTCCGTCACAAAATGTCATGAGCCACAAACGTGGGCATAAAGGGGACTCAAATGCCAGTACTTCTACACATCTCCACAATTCAACAACCCATTCTAAAACAAAAAAATTTTTTTTTACCCAGAGTGCAGGTGAACCCCTGACAAATTTGTTTACTAAGAGTATAGGAGAACCCCTGAAAGATTTCTGTACCAAGACTATATAGGCGAACCCCTGAAACATTTGTTTACCAAGAGTATAGGCGAACTCTTGAAAGATTTGTTTATTAAGAGTATAGGTGAACCCCTGAAACATTTGTTGACCAAGAGTATAGGCGAACCCCTGAAAGATTTGTGTACCAAGAGAATAGGCGAACCCCTGAAAAATTTGTGTACAAAGACTATAGCCGAACCCCTAAAACATTTGTTGACCAAGAGTATAGGCGAACCCCTGAAAGACTTGTGTACCAAGAGAATAGGTGTACCCCTGAAAGATTTTTTCACCCAGAGTGCAGGTGAATGCCTGAAATATTTTTTTTTTACATAGAGCTCGTACTTGCTTAATAGGATCCAGGTGGCAGTCCACTGACAGGCTACTGCCTGTCCCAGCCCCTGCCTCTCCCCGAGGGGCTTATTAACCAGTGCCCCAGCGAAAGACAGCATGTACTTTGAAGAAATTAGAGTGGCCAAACCAGGCGCAGTTTCACCCTGCCCAGGACCTCAGCCTCTGCCCACACCCTCATTCAGGCACCCACGTCCTCGACCCTTACCCCTAGTTTTCATCATGTTGTATAATGCACTGCGTCAAAAAATTAGTTTTTACAGAGCTTTTTGGCCTTCTGAAGAATTGGCTGTTCAGCGTGCTGACATGCTGGTTGAGGAAGAGGAGGAGGAAGATCAGAGAAGGATAGACCAAGCTACTTCTACCCTATTTTGGGGTGATAGAGGGTGCATGGTTCTCCAGTTCCAGCTTAAAGATACTTTATGTTATGCTGCTTTTACAGCGATGGAGAAGAGAAGTCAGGGGAAATCCAGGCTTTATTCATCTTAATGAGTGTAGGTCTGTCGGCACTGTCGGTTGACAGGCGGGTACGCTTATCCGTGATGATCCCCCCAGCAGCACTAAACATCCTCTCTGATAACACACTAGCGGCAGGGCAGGTCAGCACCTCCAAGGCGTACATCACAAGTTCGTGCCACATGTCCAGCTTTGACACCCAATAGTTGTATGAAGCAGAGGGATCATGGAGGACGTTGCTATGGTCAGCTATGTACTCCCTCACCATCTTTTTACAGTGTTCCCTCCTACTTAGCCTAGACTGGGGAGTGGTGACACAGTCTGGCTGGGGTGCCATTAAACTGGCAAAGGCCTTGCAGAGTGTTCCCCTGCCTGCGCTGGACATGCTACCTGTTCCCCACGTCTCCCCTGCTAGTTGGCCCACTGAACTACATCCTCTACCACTAGCGTTGTCAGATGGGAACTTTAGTATCAGCTTTTCCACCAGGGCCTTGTGGTATTGCATCACTCTCGTACTCTTTTCCTCTTCGGAAATGAGAATGGAAAGGTTCTCCTTTATACCGTGGGTCGAGAAGGGTGAACACCCAGTAATCCGTGTTGGCCAGAATGCGTCTAACGCGAGGGTCATGGGAAAGGCAGCTTAACATGAAGTCAGCCATGTGTGCCAGAGTCCCAGTAGGCAACACATCGCTTTCCTCACTAGGAGAATGACTTGCAGTCTCCTCCTCCTCCTCTTCAGCCCATACACGCTGAACAGATGTGAAGGAAGTAGCATGGGTACCCTCTGCAGTGTAGGCAGCAGTCTCTTCCCCCTCCTACTGCTCTTCCTCCAATACGCGCTGAGAAACAGACCTGAGGGTGGTCTCGTTATCAAGTGATGTATTGTCATCCCCCATCTCCTGTTCTATCCGCAAAGCGTCGGCCTTAATGCTTAGCAGCAAACTTCTCAGCAGGCAAAGCAGTGGGATGGTTACGCTGATAATGGCCGCATCGCTGCTCACCATTTGTGTTGACTTCTCAAAGTTTCTTAAGACCTGACAGATGTCTGCCATCTATGCCCACTCCTCTGTGAAGAACTGCGGAGGCTGACTACCACTCCAACGGCCATGTTGCAGCTGGTATTCAACAATGGCTTTACGCTGCTCGTAAACCCTGGTCAAGATGTGCAAAGTTGAATTCCAGCGCGTGGGTACGTCGCACAACAGTCGGTGCACTGGCAGCTGGAAGCGATGTTGCAGTGTCCTGAGGGTGGCAGCATCTGTGGTGGACTTTCGGAAATGTGTGCACACGCGACGCACCTTGCTGAGCAGCTCAGACAAATTGGGGTAGTTTTTAAGAAAGTGCTGAACCACCAGATTGAACACGTGGGCCAGGAATGGCATGGGTGTTAGTCTGCCAAGCTGCAGAGCCACCACCAGGTTACGCCCATTGTCACAAACGACCATGCCGGGTTGGAGGATCAGCAGCGAAAGCCACAGATCTGTCTGCTCCGTCAAGCCCTGTAACAGCTCTTGGGTGGTGTGCCTCTTGTCACCTAAGCTCAGGAGTTTTAGCACGGCCTGCTGATGCTTCCCCACGGCAGTGCTGCAGCACCTCGAGCTACCGACTGAAGGCGATGTGCTCACAGATGGTAATTGAGAGGTGAAGGAGGGGGCATAATAAGCCGGAGAAACCACGACCGAGGTAGAACCTGCAATCCTCGATGTGGGTAGCATGTGAGCGGACCCAGGGTTAGACTCGGTCCCAGCCTCCACCAGGTTAACCCAATGTGCCGTCAGGGAGATGTAGTGTCCCTGCCCGCCAGCACTTGTCCACGTGTCGGTGGTTAAGTGAACCTTCCCAGTAACCACGTTGGTGAGGGCACGGTTTATATTCCGTGACACGTGATGGTGTAGGGCAGGGATGGCACAGTGGGAAAAATAGTGGCGACTGGGGACCGAGTAGCGAGGGATGGCCGCCGTCATGAGGTTATGGAAAGCCTCAGTTTCTACCAGCCTATATGGCAGCATCTCCATGCTCAGCAGTTTGGAGATATGCACGTTTAGTGATTGTGCATGCGGGTGGGTGGCTGCATATTTCCGCTTGCGCTCTAATGCTTGGATTATGGACAGCTGAACGCTGCGCTGGGACACATTGGTGGAAACAGTGGAGGACCGTGGAGGTGAAGGGGGGGTGGGGGGAGGGTTGCAGGCCGGGAGGATGCTCGTGCCTGCGTCCTGGGAGAGGGGTGCAGGGGGGAGAAATGACAGGTCTCTGCGGTGAGCTCATCGCGGCAAATTGCCACATGCCGCAATTTGAATCCCGCAAGCGGAGAATCACTATGATTCTCCGCTCGTGGACGTTGGGCTGCGCTCTTCATAGTCAAGTCTATGGAAAGCGTTCACTGCATTACCTGCGGCCGGATTATAGCCACGGATAACGCAGTGACATATCGCCCGTGGACAGGAGGCCTGTCAGTGAATAGAAAAGAACACTTGGCTGTCTGACCTCTTAGTAAATACTCCGCATGCCCTCTCTATATGTCAAACCCAACATAAAGCATGGCCCAGCACAGAGTGCATCTCATACCCTGTCGTGCGAGGCAGTCAGCACCGTATGGCTCTACTGTCCTGTATAAATGGCTCGTCTCAGAATGAGAACCTTTTTCCTGAAATATGGCCCCCAGTGACTTAAACGCGTCACTACGGCGTCTCCTCTGCCACAATGTATATTAGGTTGCATTGATCTTAAAATAAAGCACACCGAAAAAGTGAAACATAAATGTGCTCAGCAATTTGTTGCAGGCTTCACAATATTTGGCTGGGACACAAAGTGTATTTAACCAGAGGCGTTGGCTGCAGCTCGTTGAGCAACATGAGGTTAATCCTGATTATCTGGCATTCTCTGACGTCTTGTTCTCTCTGTATTTGCTCAGTAAATGTTCTAGCTGAGCTCATGTGTTTTCTTCCTAGTTCAACAAAGCCCAAGTGTCAGAGACCCCTGTACGCCCCTAGAGGTGGCCATGCACTTTACACAGAAGTAGGTTGATGGCGACCAATTATCTGGCCAATGATTATGTCACCGATGCAGCCATACACATTTTAGTCCATTGTTGGGGCACCGATAGGATCTCAAAAGAACAGGCGCAGAATAGAAAAATGGGTGGAGAAAAACCAGTGTGGTAGGAGTTGACCAAAAAAAGGCAATGGCCGTATGGGTGTGAAACATACAACTTATTTTGGAATTGTTGTTGACCACATACTGCTCCACATAAATGGCGTGGGTGAATGGAGAGACAACAAAACTGGTGCCTCAGCGCAGCGCTCCGGTAGCAATCAAATTACTAGAACAATTAGCTTTAACTTCTCCTTTATTTGGTGATTTAGACAACCAACATTAAAATACGTATTTCAGGGTGACCCCTTCATCAATTCAGCTGGATTACATACAATCAGGAACCTGATGAACGTGAGGTCCCAACTGCTAGGAAAAATTACTGGTGGAGGGTGCAGAGGTCAAGACTGATGAGCAACTAGTGGAATAATAGGTTTGTGTCAGTAATGGGCTGATTTTTACAAAAATCATTGTGAATCAGGACAACCGATTCCGACTCTCATTAAAGTCAATGGGAGTAAACATCGGGTTCACTAATTTGCCCTTCAGAAGGTCCCCAATACAGCCAAAGCCCCCCAAATTGCATGGGAACGCAGCCACACAATTGTGGAACATTGTTTTCCCCCCAAAAGGTGGTAAAATAGTGTATAGTGGTGTAGGGGTTAATCATAGCATATGGGTGTCACAGAAAATAAGATAAGGCCCTATGGGCCTCCTAGATCAAAAACTGTGCCCAGGAAGACATCAGGTCTATCAATATCATACATTTTACAAGGACAAATTCTGTCGGGTGAACAGAACGCTCAAGCACAGGCCTTCTCCAAGGAAAAAAAGAGTTAGCAGAAATGACGCCAAGAAAGACAGTGGGTGAGCTGCTTGTTTTAAAAGCAATGTCATAAAGTTTGCAAAGAACAAATTCTGGCAGGAGAACAGAACAGCCGAGAACGGACCTCCTCCAAGAAAAAGCTTTAGAGCTACTGATATTTCTTGTGCTTTTTGTTTTGAGAGAAGGAGGAAGAAGAGAGCACTAGTAGCACCACCAGGAGCAGCAACAGCACCTGGAGGGCAGAGTGTGCAACTCATGGAGACATGAGCGCTGTAGCGCCGTATTTCCATATTGACATATGGAAGTATTAAGAAGAAACATGGCGGAAGCAGAAGAAGGAGAGCAGAGAACGACCACCATCAGTAACAGCACCTTCAGGGCACAGTGTGGTCTTTTGCATAAATCTATGCTTAGTTGTATCTGAGTAAAAATTGCCTGCATGCTAACTAATCAGTTGGATCTGCCATTGGGGATGTAGAGGTCCAGTGAAATCCTTGTCTGGTTCATTTTGTTTGTGGACACGCAGATACATATGTCAGTCATCGCACCCCCAGCTGTGCTGAACAACCTTTCTGATAGCACTCTGGCAGTGGGGCAGGCAAGCACCTCTAAAGCATGTTGTACAAGCTTTGGCCACTTGTCGTAGGGGCCAAGCCATGATTGAGTACATCCATGTGGGAGCTCAAATGCTCATGGACCATCACGGATAAGTGCTGTCTGTGACTGTCAGTCCTACTCTGTGCTATTGCTACAAGCTGCAACCGGTCAAAAAACGATGCCACAGCTCTGTTAGATTTCCCCTATCACTAATGGTGGTGCTGTGGTGGCTTCCTACTTGTCTGCTATGAGTCACAAACTGCGATCCTTTGTGGATGCATCCCTGTGGCTCTGCTCAAGCTGCTTAACACTCTGCCCTGATACTGCTGAATTTTGAGGTCTCTCTCCACTGCCGGAATGAGATTTATCATTTTGGCCTTGTAGCAGGGATTAAGGAGGGTGGCCACCCAGTATCTGATGTTTTGATGTTGGCTTTGCAATGGTCCTTCTGCAAGCACTGCTGCAAAAAAAGCACTCATATGCCTCTAAGTGCACAAGGTTGATGGCCCATATTCCTCCGAGTCAGGCCTTCATCTGGTTCTGCCATCCATGTAGAATATGTGTGGTTAGTGATGGATGGAAGGAACGTTGTGTAATCCCCTCCTCTGCCTGTGACCTTGTATATTGACCCTCCTCTTCCTCCGCCACACTTCTTCCTTAGAGAAAAAATGTTAGAGAAGATGTTCCCCTTTCTTGCTCAAAGCCACCCTCCCCGCGGTGTGGAGTAATGGCGGACTGGCCAGACAGTTGTGAGATTGGTATCCCCTCCTCCTGCAACAACAACATGTAGTTGTTCCTGAGGCCTTCAAGCATCTGTTCCAGCAGGCAGACAACAGGGACGGTCATAGTGATCGCTGCGTCATCACAACTGACCATTTTTAGTAGCCACTCACCAGGTGTCAAGTGATCGAACTCCATGCAGCACCTGCTTACACCATCTGCTAATCGGTGATCGCTCCGTACTACAGGCTTATAGAGCAGCATGAGAAGATAACCCAGACCACTTACAAAGAGTGGGTGGCAACAATAAAAAAAAAATAACATCTCCGCACTCTTAAATTTATTGGATTACTGGTTTTTATTATATAGTTTAAAAAGGCAAAAGTTACAAACAAGAATGACAACAGATAATGCAACGCGTGTTTAGACTATATATTAAAACCAGTAATCCAGAGGATTTAAGAGCGCGGAAATGTTTTTATTTTTTTGATTTATGAACATGTAGGCATGCCACAGATGAGGCGGTTGGGTGGCAGCCTGAACTGTCGCTGCACCTCCGCCAGATGAGAGTTGGCTGGATGTGAATACCGAAACGGAGCCCAGTTTACAGGCCTTTTCTAGCACTGATTGTAAACCTGCACTTCTAGGCTCATCACATGGGCAAGGCAAGGGGCGTGTGTGAGATTGCCGAGAGGAAGTGGCCCCATTGTCACACACAACCTTCTCTGGCTTCAGATTGTGCGAGGTCAGCCACTTGTCAGCCTAGGCCTGCAGAGCCGTCAGCAGCTCTTCGACCATGTGACTTTGTTCTCCTCAAGTCTTGGGGGTATCATGAAACGTGGAGCACCACTTTTGGCTTCATGCCTCACCTGCAGTACGTTGACCCAGTGTGCTATTAAGGATATATAATGCCCCTGGCCATGCCTGCTAGACTATGTGTCCATGGTCAGGTGCACGCTGCCACTGACCGTGTTCTTCAGTGCCAGGGACATGTTATCACTCGCATGGTGGTGCAGGGCAGGAACAGCTTTTTGGGCAAAGAAATGGCAGCTGGGCAGCTGGTACTGTGGGGCAGCATGGAGCATCACGCTGCGGAGAGCGTCTGTGTTCTCCAGCCTGTAGGGCAGCATTTCCATTGCAAGCACCTGTGCAGTGTTTGCTTGTGTTCAGGCTCTGCGCTCACAGATGGTTGGGGTGGTAGTTTTTACGTTCCATAGCTGGGAGATGGAGGCCTGCAGACCCAGGACACACAGCAATATGGGGGGAGAGGCCAGTGTCGATGAAGGTGGTGGTGATAGTGGAGACTCCACTTCTGCTCTCCGTTTCCCACTCCTGGCTCTGAAGCCTACAGTCTAGTCGTCAATTGTGCCGCTGCCTCTACACAACACCACCTCTCTGTGCTCAGAAGCTCTGGCATGACCAGGAGGGAGATGGAGGAAGAGGAGCAAGTGGAGGAGGGAGCAAGATGAGGCCGACTCTTTGCCCTCTGGCCAGATGGGCTCTCCAGGGCAGCGGGGCTGGGGGTTCATGTGGCTGTTCATACATGTTGTATTGAGGTTGTTTATATTCTTGCCGCATGTTAAATGCTTAATGTAGATTTTACAGGCAAATAATCGGTTATCACCTGTAGTCTCAAAGAATGTCCAGGCTGCACAAGTCCTATGAGGGTGGTAGCTGAGGGCCTGATGGTGCTGCTGCAACTAGAGGTAGCTGATAATGATGGTACAGCCCTTTGGTTTGTCTGTGACACCCTATACCCTGTCTTGGCATGGTGCAGCCCTGCAACGTTCGCCTCTTTTTCCCCTTCTCCTGCGAGCTGCTATCATGACTCTCCCTGTCTGTCCATGTTGGGTCGAGCACCTCATCATTCTGACCTGATGCTTCAGTGGGAGCTGCTTGAAGTGCCTAGTTGGCCCGTCCTCTACCACCTCCATCTTGATCACTGACACTACCCCTTTCTTTCTTTCTGTCTCCTTTTAATTTAGTTTTTGGGTTTACTTTTTAGTGAAGTTACATAAAACTAATAATCAGCTAACTTCATAGTTTGCAGAAAACCACTGCTAGCTGCATAAGGCTTGCAAATAATTTGTAGTGGCCAGACGCGACTTTGAGTGATGTCTGAGGCCGCTGACACGCACTGTGTGTATTTGCTGTTTTCCTATTTGATTTTCTTTTTGCTTTATATTAACAAAAAAAACACTGCCAACTAAATAAGCTGCAATGCCTGGGAGGCCCGATACATGAGAACAGAAGGCCACAGAGTACAGCTTGTATCTTTGTGAGCTGTCCTTGTTTGCCAGAACATAATTGAATTCCCCAAAGCCCACTGGTAGCTGCGTAAGACCTACAAATAGTGGCCGGACTGGCAACTTTGATTGACGTCTGAGACCACAAACAGAGAGCTGCAATATTCCCCAGACCAAAGCATAGTTTTTCTGTCTGCTTTGCTGCTATATACGGTTAGAGTAGTAGAAATATACAATTACAAACATGACAGTGCTCCGGGAGGTAGTTAAAAACACAGACGGAAAGAAAAGACTCACCTGGTGTAGACGGGCCAACAAATAAGCAGGCGGCTCACCTGTGGTTTCAAAATGCTCTTAGAAACATTATACTGCCACCAGAAAAAAACTCGTAGCCCAGGACATCCCGTAACAGACATTGTAGATGGAACAGCCGGAAGAAGTGGGATACCCCAGGCATAAAGCAGATAGCCAAAGGGAAAGGCGCTCCAGCGCTCCAGGTTCAAGGACTGCCAGAAACCACCCTGGTATTCAGGCCTTCCAAGAAAAATAATGTCACCACCCAATATCAGATCTCCTGATTCATACAGCGTAGAATAAAGATGTTTTTATTTATGTTCAATGGGGAAGACATAAAATGGTGCAATGCATTTTGGTGAAGGCGACTCCTTTATCAGGCACAATTGAAGTAACATTGTGACAGAGTAATGCACTGATTCTGAACACTGTGTTTACCAGCAGCAGGTTTAGCGTGGTCACATCCGCCTCATTGAGCGCAATTGTGATGGACTGGAAGCATGTGGCTGTCAAAGGGAAGCATTCGTTCCAGCCAGCATGAATTAATGACTACTCTGTGCATGCGCATTCAGCTTGAGAATGGGGGAAGGTGCGTTCCCCGGGCGTGCGCTCCACCAACCCAACGGAGTCGCTAGGTTGTCATGGTTAAATGTAAACATAGTTATATACTTGGCATTTAGGTGCAATCCAATTCATCAATATGGCAAAAGTAAAACAATAGGGAGGTACGTAGAACTTATAAGAACACATTATGTTATGGGAATACATAGTCGTGAAAACATGAAATAGGATGAAAAGAAAGTGACGTGAAAGTATGTTGTGGGGTTGTCTTAGCGTGTGCGTAAAATCGTTTAGAAAGACCTATTACAACGGGTTTTACTTGGATGTTGAGATTTTGTGTTTTAGCCCCCCCCCCCCCCCCCCCCCCGTCTCCTTCTCTTTTTTGCTTGTGGTTTTTTACATGATCTAAGATTACTTGGACGGCTTTTGGTCCATATAAAACTACCCCAAGACTATTTCAATTAAGAAATGACATGATGTTCTAATCCTCCCCATCTGGAGGACGCTCTCTTCATGCTGAACATCGACTCTTGCCACATTAAAAGAATCCCTTCTGTGAAAACCAGATCTTAGATTGTGGTTGACTGGAAAGTGTCTTGGCAGAGGATTGTTGCCCACGGCTCTTCGCTGACACACATGCAGGAAACAGCTTTAGGCCTCATGGTATTGACTAAATATCCAGACCAGTGAGTAATTGGAGACAGCTTCTCCTTAAGGAAGAGGCTAGCTGGATACTCAAGCTTTACACCAGATTTCCTTGGTCTGAACTTTAAACAATATTTTTTTTGAATCCGATCATCATTTCTATTGAAGTTTTTTTTAAATTAATACCTCCTGGCATTCTACACCTTAATACATGCATAGGATTATTTGTATTGTTTGGGTGGGGTAATGCTATGTTTTATTATGTGTATTATGCTTAACAGTATTGAAACAAATCATAATCTCCCCAATAAAAGAGGAAAATATTTAGACACATACAAAAAAATGCAAACCCTCCCTCTTCTCCACCTTCTCGCCTCTCTCTGTCTCCCCCCTTCAAGTCCCATCAGCTGTTCTAGAATACCTCAATGCAGCCAGCACTCCATGTGAACGGTCTATTATATATTAGACTATATTCCTCAAATTTCTTCAAATTTAGTCAAACAGCCTATTTTTGATATCTCCCCCTTCCCAAGGATATAACCTCTCTTATCTTACCGTCATCGGGGTAGGCCGCATCCAGCAGCCTGTAATCAGCTTCCACGCCTGATACAATGCTTCTGAATTCCCAGTAGAGTCTGCTCATCAAGCTCATTAACAATACCCAACATACAAGTTCTGGGAATGAGACCGATACTGACAGGACTGTTTTAATTATCTCCAGTACCCCATTCCAAAATCCACACAAGTTTACAGAATCCCAAACCAAAAGCATTAGATCTGCACCGTCTGAGTTTAACCTAACACCCATGTTATACGACTTTAATGGAATGTGATAAACTCTCTGCACTAAATATAATTGTGATAGTCGCTGACTTTCAGATAGAGGGATCACCGGGATCGAACCCAACACTGCGGCCCATTTATCTTCACTGATACGGCTGAAATCTTCTTCCCATTTTTCTTTTTTACCTTATTTGGGAATTGCTGTAAATAATAAAAAGCATCTCTCTACATAGGTAAGATATTACACCCAGGGGCGTAGCTAGAGGCTCATGGGCCCGGGGGCAAAAGTTCAGCTTGGTGCCCCCTCCAGACCCCTCCACCCCGCACTCCTTTTCACGGCTACTCCTTCTACATCACTTTTAGCTACATTACAGTTTTTTTTAAATGAACCATCAATGGATCATCACCAGTAATCAGGGGTTTTAGCAGAGTTTTAAAACATCCAGAGCACAAGCCTCAAGGCACGCTTTGCTTCCCCAAGAAAGAAAAAAAATAATAATTTACATATATGTATATATGCGCACACAGATTGGAGACTGCATAATAACAATGTGTACAATAGAGACAACATAAGCTAACTTTTATAACATGTTGGGGCTCATGTCCACCACTGGGTTTTCACAGCGTATCATGCGTGCGTTCACAGCCCATAGTCACCAATATAGCGGCTCAGTTCGAGTATACCTCTAATAGTGAAGTCTACATGTAATGGTCAGATGCCGCCCACTGATAGTGATTACCGTGCAGTTACCTCCAGTGATCGCTGGTGTTGGTCACTGTCAGTTTTCATCTCTAGCCGGCCCAAACCGCCATTAGGGCTTTTTACAGCCACCATTCGTCTCTGCAGAATTCGGAAGAGACATGTTTGGCTACATGGTATCCCAACACGCCGCACGCTGCTAACAATTCCTTCCTTCTGCTCTTTAACCCATTAAGGACGCGGCCTATTTTGGCTATAAGAATGCAATGATTTTTTTGGGTTTCACTTCTCCACTTTTCAAAAGCCATAACTTTTATATTTTTCCACCAACATGCCGGTATGAGGGCTTGTTTTCTGTAGTTTTTATTGGTATTTTTTGTGTACATAAAATTTATTGTAAAACTTTTATTCACTTTTTTTGAGGGCTGGGAGAGAAAACACATCAATTCTGCCATTTTTTTACATACAGCACTAATCATGCAGCATCATTGGCATTATACATTTTTCTGTGGGTCGGCATGATTACAACGATACCATCTCACAGAACAGTCCTCATTCTCCTCCCCCAACTCCCCATCATACAGATCGCCCCTTGTTCTCCTCCCCCCACTCCCCATCATACAGATCACCCCTTGTTCTCCTCCCCCACTCCCCATCACACAGATCACGCCTTGTTCTCCTCCCACCACTCCCCATCATACAGATCACCCCTTGTTCTCCTCCCCCACTCCCCATCATACAGATCACCCCTCGTTTCCCCCCTCCACTCCCCATCACACAAGAAGCACTTCATTCCCCCCTCCACTCACAATTACACAGGATTCCCCTTGTTCTCCTCCCCACACTCCCTATAATACTGAACACTCCTCGTTCTCCCCCTCCCATCACACAGGACCTTCTGCTCACTGACCGCAGTTACTTTTACTAAGGTCTCTGCATGGGCCGGCAGCTTCTCCTGCACACCAGCGCTTCCTCCCAGACCTCCACTGAGTCTCCTCCCCTCTGATAATCTCAGTGCAGGAGAACAAGACAGAGGAGGAGTCTCAGCGGAGGTCTGGGAGGAAGCGCTGGTGTGCAGGAGAAGCTGCTGGCCTGTGCAGAGACCTTAGTGAAAGTAACTGCGGTCAGCCAGCATGTGGAAAGGAGGCCGTATGGGCCCCCCTGGCTTAGGGGCCGGGTCGCAATCATGATCTCAGCAACCCCTATTTGTACGCCAGTGATTATACCCTTTGTAGCTTCAGAACATCCAAGAGAATTCACCAAAGGATGCAGAAGCAAATGCATGTCTTAACTGAAGATACAGGAATGAATAACTATGGGAAAATTAATTAAGCTCTCTAAATTGTTCAACACTATACAGTAGACCCCCAGAATGTACGAATGCAATCCAAAAAGATCACCCCTCTCTCTTCCCATGGTGAAAATCCCTTCCACCTAAAAACCTCTGCCAATTTAGGGTTCCTCCGGAGCTGGAGAATACAGTAAATCCATCTAGTTGTAAAATCTGCTTGAATTTATTCCATAATTTAATGATTGAAGTAATGGCCGGATAGAATCCCTTCTCCTCCCTTCATCCCTCTATCCCTTACCGTTGTAGGGGGGCTACAGCCTGGCATTTCAGAAACTAATCTGCCATTCAACCCTACCCCATTTCTTTCTCCCCCCCCCCATAAACTGTTGCAGTTGAGATGCCAAACAATATATCCAAACATTTGGAATTGCCAACTTTCTAGACTTTTTATCCTTTTGAAGAGTTTCCATCTTGATTCTTATTCCATAATAAACTCCTAAATATCGTATGGAGTCTAAAAAATCACGATGGAATCCAAACCGGAGAGTTTTGAAGTATATAAAGAAGCCGTCTAGCTCCAGAGTTCCTACTGCTTTATGTCCACCTTATTAAATTGTTGATGTTCCTCATTTATGCAGAATACATGCCTTAAGGCCCATTTCGACCCAAGGATTCTTGCTCAAAGACGCCTTGAGTGGGCATCGTGCATTTTTCGTTAACGAGTCGTTCATTGTTCTCTTTCAGCAAGCTGAAAGACAACGATGAGCCTTATCAGTGCCGCGCACTGAGTTCTCAGCGGGGTACCGCTGATACTATTGTTTCATCTGGTATCCCGCTCGGAGAACACAGCCGGAGTATTCCAGCTGAGCGCTCCGAGAAGACAACAGCTGTATGCAGAATATAGCGGTCCCGCTTGTCTTCTGCATACAGCGTGAGCTTCATTTACACACTTATGCAAAGTGAACGCTCAAAACTGTTACTCATACTGCCGTCTGAGCGATCATCTTGCGTGTAAATGCACATAAATGATTATCACGTAAAAGATGGAAGATGAGCGAATAATTATTGTGACTAAATGGGCCTTTAGCTCTAAACAGTTTACTCTCATTATTAGCTGTATACCTACTTGTGTGAATGTATTTGTCCAGACATTCTGCTCCTATTGTAGGGTTTCAAACACTGATACCTAAGATTTATTATTTTTATTCTCTATTTTACTTAATTGTTAAATTTATTATTTATTCAATAAAAATCTATTGTTCAACAAAGATAAAAGCGCCGTGGATGCAAAACCTTTTAATAAGATCCCCTGCCAATTATCAACAATGGGAGGAGAGGATTATGAGTCTTGACTTTATACTCCAACTTTTGTACCAATGAAACCAGATTGGCACAGCTAAGGTCTTGATACTTAGAAGATACAACCTGCAAATATTGGTAATTGCATTTGTTCTAATAAATAATCCACCAAGGGATCTAAAGGACGAATGACAGATTTAAAAAAAATTCTTTATTTAAACTTTTTCAAGTATATGACAAAAGAAATCCTTCCTGAGGAGGCAACATGAAAGTGCATTCTTAGACTCTAAAATTCTGAGTACGGACAGATTTTTATTTTGGTCTAGTAAGAGCAATGGTATTTCATTCTGCAAGGTAACCTTCCATAATCTGAGGTTAGACCGTCAAATTCGCCTTCTGCTCCATATATGCCTCCTACGTGAGCCGGTGTACTTGAGTGGACTATTAGATTCATATTGAACAAAGAGAAGAACTTAAAGGGGTTGTAGCTCCGCAATCAGGAGGCTGGAATTGGCACATGTGATGGGGGCGGAGCTACGCGATGATGCGTACAAGGGGGCGGAGCCAGATCGCCGCTGCTGCCGAACCGAGCCGAAGGGAAAAGACCCATCTGCGCAAGCGCGTCTAATCGGGCGATTAGACGCTGAAGTTAGACGGCACCATGGGCGACGAGGACGCTAGCAATGGAACAGGTAAGTGAATAACTTCTGTATGGCTCATATTTAATGCACGATGTATATTACAAAGTGCATTAATATGGCCATACAGAAGTGCATAACCCCACTTGCTGCCGCGGGACAACCCCTTTAACATTATAAACCTTTTTAGAAAAGAATAGTGGGTAGGAAGAAAAAGTTGTCCTACCCGAGACTGAGTTTAGAGAAAAGGGACACGTGGGGGGACGACGACGACAAATTTGGACACACATAGAGGGGAGAGCAAGGGAAGAGAGAGAGAGATATAAACAGAAAAACGGGAGAGGGGGTGAGGGAAATACCCTCCTCCCTTCCCTAGATACCCTAACTGAGGCCCATGATTGCTCAGAACTCTGGGGTACTCTGAAAGCTAATCCATGGAGTCCATGTCTGAGACCAAGTGCCATGTTTATCTTGAAGGGAGGCTGCAAGTTCCTCCATCCATTGGATCTTCCCTACCCTCTGATCCCACTGGGAAAGGGATAGGAGTGTTGGGGACTTCCAGAGCGCCAGGATACCTGCACGTGCAGAGGTGTCTAAGTACAGATTTGTGGTATGTGCGCGCGGGTATGTCAGAGAGATGTAAGAGATAAAGAGTTGGTGACTCTGGGGTATGCACGTGTAAGATCTTCCCAATGGTATTGTGCACTGACTTCCAGTAATTGCATAGTAGTGGGCATTCCCTGAAGATGTGCAATAAGGTTCCTACTTCTGACCCACAGCAACAACACAGCAAGGACAATGAGGGCTAAATCTTATGTAGTTTGAGGGGGACTAGGTACCATCTCGAGAAGGGTTTGAAACTAGCTTCCTGATATCTACTTGCAATGGAGGATTTATGTGTGAACTATAATATTCTATCCACCTGGGCCTCGGAGAAGGTGCAGTCAAGCTCTCTCTCCCATTTGCTCAAATTTGGAGGTCTGATGTCCTATGACTGTGAAATCAGTAGAGAGTATGGGGACTTGTCCCAGGCAGGCTTTCTCAAATACCGTGAGAGGTCTATTGAAGCCTCTTGCTGATGGAAGGGAGCTCAAAAAGTGTGCTGTCTGAATGGTTCTCCAAAAGCCCATGGGGTACTGGATCCGATATCTCCAGCATTCCTGCCCTGGGCATCAACTCGGAGCCTGATAAGAGGTATACTGCTCGATCTTTACCAGCGAGGCGCCAAGATAGAAACGACCCAGAGGACAGCTCCATGGGGAATTGGGGATTGCCCAATATTGGAAAAGCAGGTGAGGTGGAGCGTGATAGAGTTGCCTTAGGGAATAGTCTTTTGCTCATGAAGAGTGTCTGTCCTATGGTTGGGTGTGATCTTAGTAAGGGTTAGATCAGTGTGGACACCCAGGGAAGAAAGTGCAGGGGAGTCAGGCATAGGTGTGTTCAATCGAAACCCACTGCTTCAAAGAGTCATGTCTACGCCAGTCTACGACTCTTTGTAATATTGAGGCATGGTATTAACATTGTATGTCAGGTAAGCCCACCACCCCTGGGATCTCGGGAGACAAAGGACGGATCATGACAATCGAGCAGGTCTCCCAGCCCGAATAAATTTCCTCAGGTCCGAGGAGATGGAGTTAAAGAAGTGTCTTGGGATTTTTATGGGGAGGAGTTTGAAGAAATATAGGATACGTGGTCATACATTCATTTTGTAGATCGCACATTGTCCAAACCATGTATATAGGCCCTTAGACCAATGAGTTAAGTCCTCTCTGAAAGCCCTGAGAATAGGAACATAAAACCTAGGCACTTGATGGTGTCATGGAACCATTTAAATTGGAATGAGGAGGAGAGGGAGCTTTGTAAAGTTTGCAGGAGGGATATGTTTAAGTTTTCTGATTTCTGGATGGGAAGGTTGTTACCGGATTAGATATGAAGAATAGCAGGTCGTCTGCACTTGTGGCTATTTTGACTTCCTGTTCATCAATCCGGTCCTGTGATATTAGGGTTCGTTTTAATAGTTCTTCATAGTGGTTCCAGTGAGAGGTCAAAGAGCAGGGGGCATAGTGGGCATCCCTGGAGTGCCATTCTTTAAGGGAAATAATGGTGAGAAGACGCCGTTAATCCTGGCATTGGCCGTAGGAGTCAAATATAAGGATTGCATCTAAGTTCTCATGTTTGGGCCCAGACCAATATACTGAAATAACTAGGAAAGGAGGGGCTAGGTTATTCGGTCAAATGCCTTTTTCGCATCTGTTTAATGTAGGCATAGTGGGGTGGATTTAATTTTGGCATAGTGTATGATAGCCATTATTTTGGTAGTATTATCTCTTGTCTCTCTAGAGGGGATAAAGCCCACTTGGTCAGAGTGCACAAAGGTGGGCAACAGGGGGGAGGCACATTTCTAAGACTTTTGTGAACAGCTTATGGTCAACATTAAGTAAGGAAATGGGGTGGTAGTTTGAGCATAGGGTGGGGTCTTTGTCCTGTTTGTGTATTACTGCGATTTGAGCACTGTCATCATTGATGTCCACCTGATTAGTGGGAGTATATATATTGTGGGACTGCAGTATCAGAATGACTTGCAGAGGGTACTAAATAGGCATCTGATACTTGTAAGAAAGAAAAGAGAGGGTTATTACCCTGGGTGTGGCAGAAGGTAACGTTAAACAAGACAGTTTCTGTCAGACTTGAGAGAGAAGAGTACCAGCTCAATGGAGATAAGGGGCTGTGTTGCAGCAGTGCTGGGATCGCTGCTGGGTTGACGGAGTCCGGTGCGGGTCTTAGACGTGGTTCTGCACCTCCTACCTTAGTAGGTGTGACGCAGTGTGCTCACATCTGTGGGTGATTAGCTGGATATTTAGCTGGGATGGATAGGAAGCTAAGGGGCTGTAAATTGTCATTTGCTCGCTGTCTGAGTTGGCAGTTAGTGGCTCCCTTGGTCAGCGTGGTGTCCACTGTTCCTTACTCCGGACGGCTCAGTGTGCAGCGGCTTATTCTACTAAAGCTAAGTGCTGTATTTTATTATGTTTTGTCCTTTAGCAGTTTGGCCAAGTAGGGTTACTTAGGTCGCAGAAACGAGTGCAGGCCCGCATCTATCGATGCAATCAGTCTGCCGGGTCAGGCAGGGCCCTCTCCCTCGCTCGTTACGTATTTAGGGAAAGACTTCCCATTTATTATTTGTCAGTTTGTTTTGGTTGCTGCACTGTGAGCAATTATTGTGCACGTCTGCAGGTGCTTGTCCAGCACGTCCTATGCAGACATAACAGGCTGCTAGCCCGAGGTCCATTTGGGACCAGTGAGGTCCTGTGCAGACCAGTGTAGGACCGTCACGTGTCTGACAGAGGAGGACGCCCTCCAGACTCCCCAGGTGGGGCTGGTGACTGTGACCCTGTGGGTTTGGGAACCCAGGACATTATATAGACTGTGTTGAATGCTGTGTATGCTGTACACATTGGTTGCTATGTGCAAAGCTGACAGGCACTAGATTTCCCTGACATTGAGGATTGAGGTCGGCGATCTGCAGGCAAGAAATCCCCTTGCCACTAATTATATTTATATAGTTGCTCTGCATCCAAAGCTCATCGCTGAAGGGCGCTAATGACATCTAAGCTAATCTTCAGTATATAATGATCATCTATAAATGCCTTCATAGCATCCCACACTACAGACACTGAGGAAGAGCCACTATTCATCTGAAAGGTCCCAATAGAGCCTCCTCTGTTCTAGCATTGCCATCAAGCAGATTCAACAAAGAGGGATTTAACCTCCAGACTCTATCCAAACCCAATCCCTCACCATTCATAATTATGAATTGATTCTAATCAATGACAGAGTGGAGAGGGATCAGATACAGTTCATGGTAGATGATTCCTTGTATGAACATAAGGATGCATAGATGGAGTACCTGAGCGTAAGACGCACCACATCCAGGGGGAATACAAATAGAAGGCTGCTCATTTTGTTACGTCTATGCAGGTCGTGAAAACAACAACCTACATGAATGCGACCCAAACATGGGCTGGACATACCGTTACATTTACTGCGAGCACAAAATGCGCCATGCCCGGACAAACAGAAACACCAGATAACAAGAACTAAATGTACTGTAAAGCTGCATCAAATAAACGGATGTGCATGCAAATGACCGACGGCAACAAACACCAAAATACTAACCAATGATACCAACATGCATAAGCAGATGGAACAACTAAGTATGAGGTATTTGTAATTTGGCCAAAGTATGTAAGCTCACAATCCCATAACAAGGGTCCTTGGAGTCTCGTGAGTCCCTACTCTAACAGGACAACTTATCCCCAGGAGTCCTGCCTACAAGCGGGGCGATCGTCCCAATAGAGTTGACCCGCTGCTGGAATCTAGGGGTCTAGCTCACCGTAGATGGTAAGAGACAGAACCCCATTCACACACACCAACAGACAAGGATATACACCCTGAACAGGTAACTGTTCATACAAAAACAGAAATAAGGCGAAAAATAAAAAACACTCCGTGATCAACGGATCGGGAAAATAATTGTGCCTATAGCTAAATGGTTGATTATCCCTTATTTATGAGCTATAGAAATTTCTTTAAAAGAAGTTCAATACGTTCAAATACAACAAAGTGCCTTTTTCAAGCACAGTATAAGTACAATACAGGTAGGTATCCATCCATACAGACATAAGTACATGGCTTTACTCATTATGGGGTTCGTTTCTCCACATAGAATGCCGTGCCGATTGCTGTGACCTCCCTTACGGGGTTGTGTAGGTAGTGTGATTGGCGTCTAGCACGTGTCGTTCAGGCTGGCGGCGCCCTCTGCAGGAGATCAACTTTATTAACTATACAACATTGCTTCTTAACACAAGTTATACCCACGGGGAGAGAGTTTCCCATAAATCAGAAAGAAAACATTATTTGATATATGATGAGATTGGGCATATCTTCTTTACCTTCAATGTGATGAATTCATACAGACATTCATGTTGCCTCAGCAGTATACTATATAGCAACCAATCACAGCACAGCTTACATGTTACCTCAGCAGTATAAGAAATAGCAACCAATCACAGCACAGCTTTTATTTTACCTCAGCAGTATAAGAAAAAGCAACCAATCACAGCACAGCTTTCATTTTACCTCAGCATTCTCAATATCCAGCAATTGTCTTGTGATACGTTCGGCGGATGCATCATTTTGTAGTTGAACACGCCTCCCGTTGCTCGTAATGCCTTTTGCTTTCGTGCTTGAGATGGAAATCAAACGATCTTTGTCTGGGGGGCATAACTGTCGACGACGCTCGTACGCGCGCCACCTATCGTAGGATAGTTGTACTATGCCAGTAATCTTCCCAGGAGTGTACTCAACAACTTCCCAAAGTCTCATGGCAATTGGAGGAATGGTGTAGTAATGCATAACGGACAGACAGACAGACATACATTCATTTATATATATCAGGAAGTGAGAGAATTAGATTCCGTACGTAAAATTTGGACGCTAATTCTTTTGCGCATAGAATTGAATAATCGAGTTGGGACCCATTAACTCTTCCTATTTATGTCATAATCAATGCTCGTGCCAAATTTTAAGTTTCTATGACATTGAGAAGTTAGAAAATTAGATTCCGTACTTAAAATTTGGACGCTAATTCTTTGGCGCATAGAATTGAATAATCGAGTTGGGACCCATTAGCTTTTCCCATTTATGACATAATCAATGCTCGTGCCAAATTTCAAGTTTCTATTACATCGGGAAGTGAGAGAATTAGATTCCGTACGTAAAATTTGGACGCTAATTCTTTGGCACTTAGAATTGAATAATCGGGTTGGGACCCATTAACTTTTCCCATTTATGACATAGTCAATGCTCGTGCCAAATTTCATGTTTCTATGATATTGGGAAGTGAGAGAATTAGTGGCAATGATGGAAATCGAACGATCTACGTGGGGGGGGGGGTTGTAACCGTCGACGACGCTCGTATGCGCGCCATTTATCATAGAATATTTGTACTATGCCAGTAATCTTCCCAGGAGTGTACTCAACAACTTCCCAAAGTTTCATGGCGATCGGATGAATGGTGTAGTAGCGCATAAAGGACAAACAGACACGCAGACAGACAGACAGACAGACAGACACGCACACACACACAGACACGCATACATTCAATTTTATATATATAGATAAACAGTAGAACATCTAAAAGGAATCCCACATAATAACTAGAAAGCGGAAGACGAAGGTTCGTATTAGTTGTTATAAATATCAATTAGTGTTTAAAAGTTAATAAAACCAGAATCTGTTTTGAGGCGCTATTAATAAGTGTCCGATGTGTTTTATTATTGGGGCGCGTTTATAGTTTTTCTTCATTGAGACCATTTGGGGTGAGGGGATTCAGTCTAAAGATCCAGAACATTTCTGTGTTCTTTAGATCAGACAAGGATGGTGAATCGCTGAGTCCTAATGGCGTTCCGCGTGGTCCAGAGGTGTCAGAGCGGTGGAGAAACGACGACCTTTAAGAAGGTTTCTTAAAACTATTATATTAAATCGGTGGTTGATATACGCATTCTAGAAGGATTTGTTGTTCTGCCTGCATATTGTTTTCCGCAGGGGCGTTGTAACAAGTATATGACGCAGTCAGCCCCACAGGTCACGATTTGTTGTAATTGAATTATTTCCTGATTCTGCTCCAGATTTCCTTCCCTTCTTCTGTGTTCTATCTGTGGACAACATTTACACCTCGTCTGTCCCCATTTATAAACTCCTGAAGGTCGTGACATAACAGATGGTTCCCTTCATGTCCATTTTTTCTTTCCCTTTTTCATGGAGCTACAATATTGTGTAGCGTTCTGTTTTTACTGAATACCATTATGGGATTATCTATCATTTATTTCTGAAGATAAGGGTCGTTTTTCACTATTTCCCGTTTTCTTGTTAACATTTTTCTTGTTGGGAACCGTATGTAGTTTTAAATGCCGTTTTTTCATTCTGATTTTGGTTGTATTATTTTTCCTTTTCTTGTTTCCCTTTTCTCTCGGTTCATTATAATGCACATTATATGGTGGCGCGGATCGTTGTTCCAGTTTTTCTCTCTGTTCCGGTATTCTTTTGAGCTCTACGGTGGTTTTCCTCTAATATTTTCTCAGCATTTATTAAATTTCCTTAAGAAATTAGAATTTCTGCTAGTCTTAGAATTAGTGCGAGTTCTTTGAAGTCTGCTGTAGATGATCACTTTCTTCTTCTAGTTGCCCATACGGTATGTTTCTTTTCCATTGTTTGGCATGGCAGCTATGCAATTCTAGATAGCTATTTGTATCAACTTTTTTAAATGCCTTCTTGTCTTGATCTTGTCCATTGTTGAGGGTAGTTCCGGGTCCAGAAATAATATTTCAACAGGATCTATGGTGTCTGTGAAAAAAATGTTTAATTCCTCTAATTCCCTTCCCATATTATTAAAATATCATCTATAAATCTTCTATGAAAGACAATGCGCGGGTCATTAATGTTTCCTGTTTGAATGTTCCATAAATAAATTGGTGATACTAGGTGTGAGTTCCGTACCCATCGCTGTACCCTGTGTTTGTCTATAAAAAATGTTATCATAAGAGAAATAATTAGTTACAATGAAATAAATAGAGTCAAGAGTGACATTTCTTTGGTTGGGGGGAATAAGAGGGTCTTTTATAAGGAAGGATTCTGTTGCTCATATGCCTAATTTGTGTGGTATGTTTGAGTAAAGGGAATCAACATCGAGGGGCACCAGATAAAGGATTCCTTCCATGTTACATTATTTAATAGATTTTATAGATGTCCAGTGTCTTTGAGGTATGAAGGTAATTGAGTTATGTATCTCTGTATATCTGTCTATCAATATATTCAGGCAATGTGCTAGTGTCAGGACTCGGGGTCCGGAAAACTGGAAGTCCCTGAAAATACCCGCAACCCCTGTCCCTACCTACTCGCCCCCCTGGGCTAAGCCCCAGGGTGATAACTGGGCAACGGTCCCTACACTCACTAAGGAAGGGGGACACTGGGACTAACAAACAGACAGACACTGGAACAAACAACAACAAGGAGAGTCAGACAATCCGGGTCGGCAACGAGAGGGTACGCGGTACAAGAGGGTCAGGCAAAGGCAACGTCAGGTTCAAAAACAGGGAGTCAAGGAGACACATGCCTGGTTGCTATGATACCGAGGACGCGACACGGAGCAACACCCACCGCGTCCCTTGCAACCTGGCAGCGAGGAGGAGCTTGGTGGCCAGGGGAGGAGATGAGGCCTGGGGCTCCCCTGTGCGGCACAGCAGCAGCCCGTGTGACAGGACCGGCGGTGAGGGCACGAGGGACCCGCGAGCCGCCGATCCTTACAGCTAGTGGCTGAATTTACCCTGCAATAATAGGTCTACCGGGGGGATCGGTTAGATTCCTGTGTATTTTGGGAAGGTGATAAAAATACGGAATTTCTGGATTGTGTTGGCAAATGTGTTTCCCTTCGTGTTTAGATAGACAATTGTATAAAACTGCTTGATTTATCACAGTCACGAAATCATTCCGAACACAGCACCGATTCCACAGGTCTGATTATTTGATTTCTGTTTTTACATAGTATAGTGAGAAAGGTCGGGTTTTGTCATATTTATTTTTATTCTTTTTTTTTACTTTTTATTTTTGTACCGATAGGGGACTTGAATTTCAGCATCTTCATACATCCGTATAGCAGTGCATTAGATAACCTATGAAGTCAGCCAGAGACTGATCCTCATAGATCACAGTAGCTGGTAGACTCAAATCACATGGTGGGGGTCCAATGGGTAACAGATGGAGCCCCTTCTCTCTGTCTGCCTTCTTCATGCTGCGATTGCACTGACCGCGGTGTGTAAATGGTTAAATAGCAGGAATCAAAGGTCTTTTTGGTCCCTGCTTTTGGAGCAATTGCCCAGCTGTCATCCAACACCGAGCACCTGCTCCCCCATCACAGGAGGCCTGTGCCGGGCTTCTAATGTAGTGGCAGCTTTTGACGGTGCTGCAGAAAAAATCCCCTTAACGGCCGCCATCAAAAGAAGTATGGGCGGTCATTAAGGGGTTAAGGAAACGTATTTCGAGTGGGTTAAGTTAACCTAGCATTTGATTGGTCCCTGTTGATTTTAAATGTTTGTTTCCAATTAAGCCTCTTCCACATTTGTGTCAGCGCCTCCTGCGCAGATCCGGCAAGCGATGCCACACAAAATAACAGAGTAAGCTGCACTGCTTCGTCCAGTAACATGCCGGCGGCCTGACAGACCCCAATGCTGTCAGCGGGGTCCGTTCACCACCTTCCAGCCAAAGAGTGGGAGCCGGCTGCCGTGGTGGAGCAGATGTGAATGGAGCCTACTGCACTATTTTATGACTATTGTGGCAGGATTGTATGCGCAGTAATGGTGCCTTCACACTGGACAATCACCGCTAAATTGCAATTTTGCTCATGAGACGTGTGAGCGTCAGCGAGCGTGTGTGAAAATGCAGAATTATGAAACCCATGCTTTTCAATGTTTTCTCTCCTACAATGCTGCATGAGAAATACATCGCGGCGCCCCCTGTCTTTCTGCTTTTTTATCTCCCATGTTCCCTATAAAGCCTCCATTTTATCACATCAACTTGCGATTTTCTTGCGATGTGATGCAGTGTTAACATTAGAAAATTGTATTGTCTTTCTGGCAATAAAATTGCTGGAAAATCACGCAAAAAAAACCACGCTTTAAAATGGCAAGGCGGCAATGATGCTTTTGGGAGAAAAAGCAGCAGTGATGCTCAAAAATCACGGGAACAGAAAAGCAATTGTGCTGCAATTATCTCACAACGATATCACGATCGCCGGTGGGAAACTACCCTGAGGGCTCTTTCACATGGCCATAGGCGTTTTTACGTGCGCCCACCGATGCTGTAAAAGCATGTGAATGGGCACAAAAATCTAACGTTTGTGCGCACGTTCAGACAGCACCGGCCATGGCGCATATGTGCCGAGGCCGCAATGCTGTTGCCTCCCCTTCCCTCCCCCTCGCTAACTAACCTCCTCTCTGTTTGCAATGGGAGTGGGCAGAGCTAAGCACCCTCCCCACCCCTTGTCTGCAGCCAGCAATGGGGAGGCAGAGCAGGCGGAGCTTAGCTCCACCCCCTCATTGCAAACAGCTGGAGGGGCAGAGAGGAGAAGGGGGAGAGAGTTTAGCAGTCACGCTGCTAAACTCCCTCTCACCTCCCTTCTCCGGCCGCTGTCATTGGCTTCCGTAGGAGCCCATGGAGCAGCCGACGTATTCCGGACCAGAAGATAGTTCCAGGACTATCTTTTTGGCCCGGCGCTATATTGGCCCGGATGGGCACTTTTACGCAGCGGGAATACGACCATGTGATCTGATGCATTGGAATCCATACACAGCGTTCATGTATATGACCCCCAATTCAGAGGAATGGGTTTCATATTTATGCACACTTTTTGTGCGATTTTCTCGCCCGTGTGAAGACAGCATAAAAGTTGCATTTTTTCCAAGAATGAAATAATGGTAAGAAATGCTGTTCTTCTGCAGGTGTGAACCTATCCTAACTGCGATCACTGGTCCATAGCTGCCTTGTAGTGACTATCAGTGTGTCTGACTATTACTTGGTGGCATTATTTAGAGCTGTACTCCCACACATAGGGGTGAGCCGCTGTATCTGAGCCCGTCGTATCATAAGAGTTGTCTTACACAGTAGATATGTGCCTATATAAGCTTGTGTTATAGATATGCTGCGATGTATGTGTACAATATATACATATTGGGGGGGGGGGGGACACAAACAGGGGTGTGGTATGGTTGTCCGCAGCAGCCATGGTGTCTATTAAGATGTTCTGCGGCAGCTGAGCTGTGTATATACTGATAGAATCTTTCAGTGTTAGTGCTGTCAACATTATTTGCTGAATGGTGAAGGCACTTTTTTGATGCCCACCCTGACTGTCAAACTCTCTAGAAATTGCCCTGGTTTCTGGCATAGCTTTACTTCTTGTTTCCTAGCTTTGTAGTTTCTTGCTTTTTGTACCCCTGCTATATTTGTCTTTTATTTCTTAATCCAGATCTGCTCAGTTTTATTTTTTTGTTTCTGGGTCTTAGTGCCCTTTCATTGTTTGTCATGCTCAGTGGTTCGAATAGGGTTTCCATTAGAGAAAGCTTTACTGGGGGACAGTGGTGTCTGGTGTTAGGGTCAGTATCAAGAATAGATTAGGGGAAGACTTAGAGAAAGTTAGAGTCAGTTATTATCAGTTTGATATTATTTGTCCATCATCGCTAATCTATTCCATTTTCTAATAACCATCAACATAATTCATGTGCTGCATTATCTGACTACCACCTGTAGTGGCCCAAATTACCCCCCCCCCCCAGCACTTTATTAGCTACCTCAGATAAGGTGCATGTGTGTATGTGTATATGTCTTTTAAACTGTGTCTGATTATGTGTATTGGCCTAGGCAGGTTACCAAAAGTTCAATGTTTGGTGTCTCTCTAGCTAACTAGAGTGACTTTGCAGAATGTAACCTAACCTGCTCTGTGTCTTGTCACTCACCTCTAGCTAGCCATGGGATTGGTTAGAGGGATTTCCTCTAGCCCAGGATTGGTTAGTGGGGAGGTATAAAAGCTTGCCCGTGGGTGTGGTTAGGCGGTCTAGTTCTGGAGCTCAGCCATGGAAGAAATCTAGTCTTGGAGATAGCTGAGAGAAGACAGACAGAGATAGAGTCCGGGAAGTTACAAGGTGAACATTTACACAAAGTCATCTAAGAAGTAGTCTAGTTCTGGAGGCTATTCATGGAGTTACAAGGAGAACATCTAAGTGTGAGTACCTAACAAGAAAAGTGGTGTTGGAATTTTAGCAGAGGAGATAGAGAGAGAAGAAAGACAGAGACAAGGAGTACAGGAAAGGAGCAAGTCAGTAATTTGCCTGCAAAACATTAGTCAAAGCTGGTGATGAAAGCTGGAAGTGTGTTACTGCCATGTGTTGCCACAGCCCCCCTGAGGAAGTGTTTCAATGCAATGTCTACTTATGCAATACCAAGTTGTCGACTAACCCAAGTCAATGTGATTCAACAATTACTGCAAGTGAATGTAAATGCAAAGTCAAGTACTCTCTCTCCCTGCCATTAAAAGATTGAACTGTTTTCATCAGCTACTACAGTCTGTTTCCTGAAGTGTCTTCCCATCATCGATACACTGCACTGAGGTACTACACTTAGCGCTCCAGGGACAAGGACTTATTGTTTCTGCCTGGAACAGGTTCCTACCCATAGACAGGCTGGCATCACGAGGAACCACCACCTTACCCTATCCGACTCCACGGGTAGCAGGTTATAAGAACTGCCGGATGTTACCACTGTGTGCAGCTGAGTCAGGCCGCGTTTTACCTTCAGAGAGGAGCAGCAGAGCCATAGTGGACTACAATCTTGTTTCCCCGCTGTCTCTCCCTCTAAGGTCTGCTCTCGGTCACCTCACATCACCACCATCCGGCGATGCCATCACCTGGTCACCATTCTATTCCTGTCACCTATAAGCGAGTTCTTTTATTTTTGCTTCTTAGAAGAGTTAATCCCTGCTTCATACCATTGCTCATTTGACTTTCCAGTTGTTACATAGTTTGACCCTACTCTAAGCTGGAGCACTGGGAAACAGTTAGTCCCCGGGAAAGGCGACTGATATAGGTGAAGTCCATTTCTGTCATCTAAATTTCTTCTAATTCCACACTATAAGCAGTCTTAACATGTGGTGGTCAGTGTGGAAGAACCATGTGCCAATATCCTCATAGTCTCCTGAAGTCATTCCTATAGACTTGATTCAGCAACGCTTCCTGGAGTTCACAGTCGACATAATAAGTTGAGTTTGGATACTCAAAGAGTAAGACTCTGGATAGATATTTCTACAATAGTGGAAGGGTTTTAGAGGCTTAATATTAAAGGGGTTGTCCCGCGAAACAAAGTTGGGGTATACACTTCTGTATGGCCATATTAATGCACTTTGTAATGTACATTGTGCATTAATTATGAGCCATACAGAAGTTATTCACTTACCTGTTCCGTTGCTAGCGTCCCCGTCTCCATGGTGCCGTCCAATTTTCAGCGTCTAATCGCCCGATTAGACGCGCTTGCGCAGTCCGGTCTTCTCCCTTCTGAATGGGGCCGCTCGTGCCAGAGAGCTGCTCCTCGTAGCTCCGCCCCGTCACGTGTGCCGATTCCAGCCAATCAGGAGGCTGGAATCGGCAATGGACCGTACAGAAGACCTGCGGTCCACCGAGGGTGAAGATCCCGGCGGCCATCTTCGCAAGGTAAGTAAGAAGTCACCGGAGCGCGGAGATTCGGGTAAGTACTATCCGTTTTTTTTTAAACCCCTGCATCGGGTTTGTCTCGCGCCGAACGGGGGGGCTATTGAAAAAAAACAAAACCCGTTTCGGCGTGGGACAACCCCTTTTAACCCCTTCATGACGCAGACCCTTTTTTTTTTACATTTTCGTTTTTTCCTGCCCCCTTTTAAAAAATTGTAACTCCTTTATTTCTCCATCGACGTCGCTGTCTGAGGGCTTGTTGTTTTTTGCGGGACAAGTTGTATTTTTCAATGGTGCTATTTAATGTACTGAAAAAATTCTAAGTGGAGTTAAATGAAAAAAAAACCAAAACATTCCACCCTCTTTCGGTGCGTCTTGTTTCTACGGCGCACAAACTGCAACAAAAATGACCTGATACCTTTATTCCGAGGGTCGGTATAATTATTATAATACCAAACTTAGATTTTTGTTTTTCCTGTACTACTTTTATTTTTTTCAAAGACATTTAATTTTCTTTTTATTATCTTCTGTGGACAATTATTTTTTTCATTTTCCACCGACATAGTTGTGCAAGCGCTCATTTTTTGCGAGGCATCCTGTAGTTTATGTTGGTACCATTTTGAAATACATATAACTTTTTGATCACTTTTTATTGCATTTTTTCTGGGAGACACAGTGACCAAAAAAGTGCATTTCTGGCGTTCTTTTTTTTTTGGGATGAGTTTCAATGTGCGGGCCAAATAATGTGTTACTTTGATAGATCGGACTTTTACGGATGCAGCGTTACTAAACATGTATTTTTGTTTTATGGTTTAGATTCCTGCATAGGTATGCCAAAAGTGGGGTTGCCACCTTTGTCACGAAAAAATACCAGCCATGGTAAAAAGGGGCGTGTCTTATCGCAGGGCCAAAATTCTGTTCTGCGCATGCATGACGGCCGTGGACAGGGGGCCATAAAGGATCACACATTGGCGAGCGCGACTAAAGGACTGACTGACTAACTGAGGGACAGACGGACTAAAGGACTGACTAAAAGACAGATGGACTATAAGATTGACTGAGAGACGGACAGACTATAGAACTGACAAACAGGCAGACGGACTACAGGACTGAGTAACTGAGGAACAGACGGACGGACTATGGAACAGGCAGACTATGAGACTGACTGACTAACTGAGGGACGCACGGACTGTAGGACAGACTAACTCTCTTACACCTGACAAAGTTATTGAGGCACGACTTCCCACCAGCTGCCCCCCACAGTGCAGACCCTCCCCCACTGTCACCTGTCCCAGTAGTAGTTCAAAAAGTTAGGGATGTTCAAATAGTTTGTTCAAGTAGTTCCAATAGTTAGTCACAGGGAAGATGGCAGCAGCAGCTGTCAGCAACTTACCCGGGAGTCCTCGGCCGCGGAAATATGAAGAGGAGGATGCACAGTGCAGGGCCGGGCTCAGGCCGGGATCACATGCCGAAAGTGACGTCATCACCTTCCGCACATGTCGTGTCCCAAGAGAAGGAGGACAACAAAGTCCTGTGGATGATTGGCTAGCCAGCACCGGCCAATGAAAGCCGACGCTTGGTTAACCAATAACAGCGATTCAATGACGTCATTGAATGGCTGTGATTGGTTAGCCTAGTGAGTGCCGGCTTCTAATTGGCTGAAGCCGGCACTGGCTAGCCAATCAGAGCATTATCTTTGCTGGAGGTAGATAATTCAAGCCCCACTTCCAGAAAGCATTAAAAAATACCAGCCTTTAATTAGGCCGTTAAAAAAAAAATACCGGCACCGGCCTGGCCGGCAAAATGCCACTGTTAGAATTGACAGCGGCATTAAAAGCCTTAATAGCACCATTTAGCCACGCGGCTGATTGCAGCTATTGCCCACGGGTGTCAGCTGTAATAAACAGCCAGAGCCCGTGCTGTATGAAGAGAGGTCGCCCCGCGATCTGTCTTCATACATATTCCGACCCCGCAGGTTGTAACTCTTCTCTACGTCCAATAGCATGAAGGGGTTAATTATGTTGCCCTTCATGGGAAACTCTCTATTTACTGGTGAATGCTGTGAGAGTAGTAAAGCCCAGTGATGAACATACTGAATGTCCAATGCCTCTTCTGACTGTTGGAGAGGATTTCAATGGGTCCATCAGTCAGACATTATTTGGTACCATAGAATCCCCTTCAGTTGTCACATCTTCACCAAATTACTGATACATCTAAAGTCAACCATAAGCCGAAACTTGCAAAACCCCTTTTCTATAATTGAACAACTATAAGCCCCTTGCCTCCTGTTCTAGGATAGGGCTGGAATGGGGGGGGGGGGGGGGGGGGAGGCGAGGCCCCCACCTAAAATGGAAGCCCGCCATGACACGAGGGGGGAGATAGCCAGAGTTAGAATTATTCGGGGAGTATGGGGTTAATTTTGTTAGTGTTGGGGAGAATTTTCTAGATTTAGGGGGATAGCTGTGGGGGATTGGTGGATAAAGAAATGGGTGGGGGAGTATTTAAGGAAGGGGGGAGTGGCAGCGGCACCTTTTCAGGGAATACGTGAGAGTCCCGCCCGCCCGAGGGTTTGGGGTTGGAATTGGGGGATTATACCGTTTGTCATGGCAGCTTGGCGGGTCGGGGGTCCTTGGAGTCGGTGGAAATTGTATGTGGGGAATCCCTCCGTGTTAAATTTTGATGTGATCTGGTGCAGGTGACGTGGCTGGTGAAGGGGCGGCAGTAGACTCCCTCCGGCTATAAGTCACAATAGTGGTTGCCAGCCTTCGGGCGGCGTGGTTGGCCCCTGAACCTGTAGTCCGGTGGGGGGCAGTTGTTGCGTTTTTTCCCGGTTATGGTTGCACCAGATCTTTGTGACTCCAAGGACTCCCCCTCGTTCATTGTTCATTTTATGTACTGTTTGTTAATAAACTGGCTGCTGTGGCCAATTTAGCCAAAGAAGAAGGAGTGGTGTTTTATTGGTGGTAAGAGTGGTGGTGGGCTACAGCGAGATATTCTGGCCTCCACGGGTCATGTGAATTACTCCCACAGATTCCTCCTTACATAACGTCTTATATCAGCGCCCAGGCACAATAGCCCTGATAGTAACAGTCTGCTTACCAAAGTTACCTAGAGACTTGGAATAGATTCAATGGAAAGACAGAATTGACAAACCTTCTATGACATATCTGAGATTAGAACCATTGATGGGCAGCCACTTTACATATTGCCACGGCCACCAACATGAGTATCTTCACAAACACCCATCCCAAATCATTGTCCCCATCAATATCTAGAATCACTCTATTAACATGATCTTTAATATGGCTCAGGAGAGTACATACCATAGTGGCCTTATGGGGACCTTGGAAAGGCCTGGATCTGGTTGGTTCTACCACCTTCGCTTCTAGGTTGTATGAAGCTGTGCAGTTTACAGAGAAACTGAGGATGAGGAATTGACCCAAGGATCATGCAAAGGGCATGGGGGGGGGGGGGGGGGGACATGCTAGAGGGTTAGAAGCATATATATATATGGTCTATGACCCTTATCATGGTATCCCATATTAGGCTGGTGCAGTCACTCACACAGACTGCAAAATTCTACTTGAACAGAAGTTTACTCAGGTTAGGACAAGAAGCATATGGTTGTAGTCTCTTACAGAGGACATGAACTTGATAGTTACATATGTTTTGTGGCACAGAACTTCAGCTTCTCCTGTTTATAACCTGACCTCTCCTAGGGCGCAGCTCATGTGGTGCAGCACTACAGAGCTGAACATTCTACATGTAAGCTCGGGATCCTTGATCTCAGCCAATCTGCATGTTCACCACTACATAGTATTATCACCTTAAAGGTACAGTGCATGCTAATTCAACAATTCACACGTACAGTACTATGTACGCCATAAAGTGCATGTTAGTCATCACATACATTCCTCTGTCCAGCGCAGAATCACATAAGATGTCACAACACAACATAATGCAAAACAGCCCAACATATGTGACATTAGTCATCTGTTAGCTCCAGTGGCGTACCATAGTCGAAGGAAGCGGGAAGATCAGTGCTCGGACAGCCCCGGGCATTACCTTACAAACACTAGGCCCTTCTATCCCAGGTGGCAAAATCCAGCACTGTATTGGGGGCCCATTAAAGACCTTTCTCCGGGGTCTCCTCTCTTCGACGTCTGTTATTGCTGTCTCTTGTAATGATGTGGACTTGATTGATTTCCAGAATTTTAAATATGGTCAACATGGGTCTAGAGCTCACAATGAATCGTGTCTTTGTATTAATCAGATAATTAAGTAAATGTAATGTTTTCGATGGAACATTTTTGTGACTAATTTCACTCTGGCTCCAGGAAGAACATAGTTGCGCCATGCCTTGGGAAAATCCTTTGCTGTACTAATATGTAACACACTGCAACCAATTTCCCGTACGAGGAAAGGAAAGTAAACATAAACACGCAACTAATGGCCAAAAGCCAAATGCAGCTTACATAAAGAGGAGGAAGAAGGAGCGTGTCATTTGTACATGACTATCAGGATGAAGCAAGTCATCATCTTATGCGCTGGGCTGATCAGCCTCATCCAATCCTGCCGTAAGGACAATGCAATAAGGAACCTGGTGGACAGGACTGTCTGACTACAGGCGAATCTAACAGCTCTTCTCATCTTTCTCTAGAGGTCTCCGATACACAGAAGTCCTATGTCACTAGCCTGGCGATCAGCATGGCACGTAGTGTGGGGCCATGTGTCACTCCTGACCCCAGCGTCCTGCTGGCACTCAACTTAGGGAACGTCACAGACGTCTCCACTCAAGACCTGCTGGTAAGACAACTGAAAGAAGATGCTGTTCAGAAGATCAATCACAGTGAGTCCATTTTTAATGGAGCTAGACTCTCAAAT
Organism: Eleutherodactylus coqui; assembly: GCF_035609145.1. Lineage (NCBI taxonomy): Eukaryota > Metazoa > Chordata > Amphibia > Anura > Eleutherodactylidae > Eleutherodactylus > Eleutherodactylus coqui. The sequence goes on from NC_089849.1 coordinate 127,064,512, forward strand.
GAATGCCTGTGATTTAGCTTGAATGGAAAGGATAAATGCTAAAGAATGTTTTAGACTTAATTATTGAAAGAATTTAAATGTAGCAAAATGTGACGAAATGTAATCTATGATCTGGTTCTGATGTTTGATAATATACATTCGTATGAATAATGGTCACCAGGGCTGGACTGGAACTCAAATTTAGCCCTGGCATTTAAGAGCACACAGTCCGGTTTGCTCCATCACCATTCCGTAAATGTATAGCAATTTGCATTACCCACCTGAGCACTAAGTATATACATGATAGCGCAGGAAAGGGTTAAAGGGCCTCGTGGGGGAAAGAACAACTTACCCAATCCAGTCCGGGTCCAGCGGTGCTGGCACCTCCTCTTCTAGCCTGATGCCAATATTGGGTCACGTAGTATGGACTCTTCCGCCCTATCTTGTTGTTCGTGGTGTGATTGCAGGGTTGGCTGGCTCACTTCAGCAGCTAGGCCAACCCCCTGCCCTGTCATACCTGATGCAGGTAAGGTAAACCAGTTCAGCATAGTCTTAATATAAAGTTTTAGGAAGCGCAGAAAGAATGTAGAATTTCCTTAGGGCGGTATGTGCTAGGATTGCAGCTAGGCAGATAATTGCCCTGAAAGGCATGTAACCCTTCACTGCACATTCAGTCTCTACACATTTTTTCTTTTGTTTTACCTTTATTCTGTACAATTTTCATTCTTTGAAATATTTAATTTAAAGGAGTTTTCTGAGAGTTTTCAAAAATTTTTTGACAGGCTTAAAATGCTGTAAAATAAAAAAAACATGTATTTTCACTCACTGCTGCAGCTTCTTATCCGGCATTGGAGCCTTGGTGCCCACCGCTTGGATCCCAGAAGAAGCGCCAGTCACTTGCCATACATTGTGCACATGACCACTTACTTATCCAATAACAGGCTACACCAGCCATGGAAGAATCCTAGAGGGAGCCTGTGATTGGCCCAGTGGTCACACACACAATGAACAGTATGTGACCACCCACCGTCTTCTGGATTCCAAGCAGCGGGCGCCGGGGCTGTAGTACTCGACAGGGAGCTGCAGGAGTAGCTGAGCAGACATTTTTTCTTTATTTGACATCATTTTAAGCCTAAACTATTTTTTGATGTGCTGGAAAACCCATTTAAGGGATGGGACATCAGATTCTTTTCTCTGAAGCTACAGTTCAATAAATATTACATGGTGTAAGATATAGCAGTAGTGGCATATTTCCCAACACATATATAGAGATTGAACAGATGGGTTCGATGTGTAGCTACAGTTTTGGACCTCAGTCCCTAAAGAAGTCTTTCAGTATTTTACACTAATTTTTACACCTTTCTATTTGTGAACAGGACATCTTATACAACTTTGTCTCCCTGTTCTTTTGTAGATCAGCCGTTCTCTTCAGGAAAAGTTGCACTTTATGTTCTTGCTCTCCAATCCTCGTGCTCCGACCCCACCGAATTTCCTAGTTGCAATGCCAACCTTGTTCATCTTCTCAAGAACAAGACTCAGGAAGAACTTGACAGTATTGGTAAGTCTTCAGATGTACATGACCCAGTTTTTGTATATGGAACTAGGAACATCTCACTACATCTGAAGATCCAGATTCCAGTTATTTTTCATGATTGAGAAGGAAAAAGAAACAAATTAACAGATACTTGACAATACAAAAAAAACAATCCCTGTAGAAGTAATAAAGTAGAATCCTCATGCTCCTGGTGGATGGATATCACTGTGGAAGTGTATTAGGTGTAGTACAGACATAAATGTTGCATATAACCTTCATATTATGGGCCTTTGCCTTCCTGTGCCATTATTGCTGTAAATGTTAATGTAACCGGTCTGGTTCTGGTTTGGAGTCGCAACGTTGCAACCCGAGCAGATGAATAGCGTAGTCAGGCTTTAGCATGGGGTCTGTAACGGTAGGTATCAGTTGCAGTATGAAGGGAACAGGCAGGTAATGTTGTCAGAGGGAAGCCAGGAGTGGGTTGCAGGTCATAACGGTTTGCAGGCATTAAGGATCAGATAGATAGAGGTGCTAGACTATTGCTAGGGAGCACAATAATCGCACACTAGCCAATCAGAAGCAGAGTGGAGCCAGGACAGGGAACCAAATCAGGAGTACAGAATCATGGCTAAGTCCATCAAAGGAAGCTGTCCCTATGGCTGGATGGCTCAGTTGGGAGAGCTGCTGTAGTGTACAGAAGTTTGTGTGTGGAAACTTCTGGATGTGTCTGAATGATCTATGTGGTCTTGTGCTTGTATGTGTTGTCAATGTGTTCCATGTGAGTGAATATGATGTGTATTGCATAACTGCAGCACTGAATGGGTTACAGTCTGGGTTATGTCTGGAAAAGTATCTGTTTGTCATGTGACCTTGTTTTATATATGTGAGTGCAACGTGCATGAGAGAGAGTTTTTGAGATTTGAATGCTGAAGGTGAAGAGCAAAGGACAGACGTTGGCCTGCACATGGACACCTTTAGTCTGTGTGTAGAGGCTATGGAGGAGGCTGAGTGGATAGACTATCGGTGCTGTGAACCCCTTCTTCTTTGCTGTGTGCAGAGCTAGGAGCGTGACAGACGGCAAGAAGTGCAAGTTCCTGCCCCGTGAGTGTGAACCAGTAGAGCATTGTCAAGGTTGTTTGTGAGATGGTGTCTGGGACCAGAGAACCACAGATAACTTGGCCTGTGTAAAGTCCTTCTGTTCTCCCCTGCTTCCCTTCCTGTCGCACCACGTGTTCCTCTGCACTATGTGTCCTGCCGGTGGATGTAAAAGTGGACTGTATTGGAATTGTTGCCAGTTGTTCTCAGTAAATGGCTTTACCGCCGTTCCCGGTTTTGCCTTTAAACTTCACCGCGTGTGTGGACTCTTTATTCATCTACTGAGAGATCACCATGGAGGAAGGAATAGTGGCGTCACCCGTGACAAAAGAGGACTGAGGTAAACCATTCCTGGGTTAACCTAACTTTAATAGTCTGCCCTTGGCCCGTTGGATGTGTCCCTGGTTATTCAGTGTCCTGTATGGTGACCTCAGACACACGGCATATGCTGAGGAGCTGGGAGGGCAAGGTGCTGGCTTGTCACAGCGACACTTGCCATGCTGCCTCCCGGAGGGATGCACATAAACAAGGCCAGGGCAGCGCTGGACCTCTTCCGGACACCCCCGGCATGGGGATGCCCAATAAACAGGAGAACAGGTGTAGAGGCATTTGTCACGGGTGACGCCACCGTTCCAGTACTTCCCCCGGTATGACTATCGGTGGGGAAAAATAAACGAGTCACAGACAGTTTAAGTACCTCAGGTCCCCGGGAATGGTCAGGGCCTGGAAATCACTTTAATGGAAACCTTCAACACGACAAGGCACACTTTGAAGAATAGAAATTAAAACTAAACTTGACAGTAGTACCTCCACACGGTGACCCAGACTTCAGATCAACCCCTGCATGACAAATAAGATACCTCCACTCAGCGGTATTCAGACTTCTAGACACTTGAGTGTGAACAATGACTGTAGTAAGTACCTCCACCACACGATCCCAGACTTCAGAACGCGCAGGTGTGTAAAATAAACAATTGAGTACCTCTGCAGTGGGCCTTGAAGGGCACTTGCTCACAACTGCTCTTGCTCTCACTCTCTCTCTATTGGGCTCACTTACAATTCATGTAGACTCTCACTCACGGGAAACCTCTCCTATTCTTCAATTTTCAACACATAAGGGCTGAAGGTGCCCCCATGTGCCCCTGTGGTGTGCCTCCCAAATAGACTTAAGATAGCACTCAAGATGGAACTCCTTCCCTGCTCTCAACTACTCAAATTTATAGCCTCTCTCATAGCACATAACAGAATAGAACTGATACATTACAGACAGTCTCCAGGCATTGTAGACACTTAACCCAACACACGCTGCAGCTGTGCAATACACCTAACAGAATGACAAGACAGTTTGCACAGGGCATTAAGACAAGACATTACATGTATGACATTGACGAGGGGGCCAGGAAAGCATGTACTGGGCCACTACAGTTACCCTTCGGGTGGTAGACATTGGAGCAACTGTGACAAGGCCTACATCAATCCCCACTGTCTCCTAGGCTAGGGCCTGCTCCTTGGGTGCTGCACGGCCGCCTGGATCGCAGGAGCTCCTGGGTTTGAGCCCTGACAATAATCTGTCTGTAATTGTACTGAATGGTTGGTTTCTTCTATGTACAGAGCTGTCTGCTTTGAGCAATTAGATGTCTCTGTTATGCTATGGATAGTCTGCAGCTTCATGCCCCTCTTCCCCCATTGCCGGGCTGTATTACTGTAGACATGCATATTAGTTCCTTGTAGAGATACTGCACACGGGGCATGGTGGCCACAAGCTGCTGCATGGCTGGGTAGATTCTGCTTCACTTTAGTAAGACACTGTAACTTAAAGGTTCTTGTGTTCGCATATATCACTGATGTAAAGGTTATAGCAACAGGTAAATAGGGCTCACTGGCTGCGGGCAGGCTTGGATTCCATGCGGGATTCCCTGCAGCCGTGGTCATTGGGCCTTAGGTTCTTGTGTTCGCATATATCACTGATGTAAAGGTTATAGTAACAGGTTTGCTTTAACTTCAGGGTCCAGTCTTCTGTGTTTATGATTTTCCCCTTTTTGTAGCTATTATGTTATAATGTGTTGTAGTTTAACACTAAGGCCGCCTGCAGACGGGCGGAAATTCCGCAGCGGGATTTCCGCCGCTGGAAGCCTGCATAGGATTGCGTTAACAAACGCAGAGCCCCGCACAGAATCGTCACTGCCCGGCCGCCGGCTCCGGTCTGCACATGTGCTGGCTGCCCGGGAAGCCGTTACATCAAACAGCCGGAGCCGTGGGCGTGGGTGAGTACGCGCTGCTCTCTGCAGGCACTCGGGTCGGGTCCCGCAGCGAGAATCCTCGCTGCCGGATCCAACCCGCCGTCTGCAGACGGCCTATGGCTGGTGTCACACCTCATTGGGACCTCCGGTCGGAAGTTCTGTTGCAGATTCAGCTCAAAATATAAGAAACATTGCTGCGTGCAGAGCTTTATTTCTGTCTGTAGCCGTCCAGCTGGGCAATAGCAGATGGACCCCACAATAATCATTGGGGTCTATTTGGGCTGTTCAGTTCCGTCCAGAAATGGAATTGTTCAGCCGTGGGGAATCTCCTTTCCTACTTCCTAAATGTAGCAGGGAAGCTGAATCCGGGGTGCAGATGTGAAGCACCCCTAGATCAGCCGGGCCTGGGTTATAGTTGTGCTGACAGGCGATGTGCAGATAATTAATAATATTCGCGGTAGAATCAGCATTATTACATTGTGAAGTCTGTCTAGTGACTGATTGGAAGAATCTGTTATTTGTATGGCCATTCTGTAGCTGGCTGCACATAGTCAGATGTCCCACTGACTGATTATAGTCATATGTATGTGGCCATTTCACAGCACATGCTCTAACATTACACTATTATCGGATGATGGAAACCCATTTTCTACAGATTAGAAGTCTAACGAGTAAAAGCAGTCTTCCTACAGACTTAGTATATTGTGGCTATGGAGTGACAATCCCTGAAATGTCACCCAATTTTTCCTCTATGCCCTTGGCCCAATGCAGACTCATTCCTTCCTATTTCTATGAGAGAGGACCGGTTGGTAATTGGTGATTATATTACCATGAGTTGAACCATGTTTATGTGCAAGGTCAGAAAAGATGTGTATCTGTAAGTTGCATTCTGTGGGATTGAAGTCTGACTTTATTACAGGAAGCCAAGGATCCCCTCTTACTTCCTGGTACCAAGTCGGCCTGGACGTGCTCGCTCTGTGTCTGACATCTCAGCCGGCAGCTATTACAGCAGCAGACATCTCTGCAAAAACGATCCCTACGACCCCGTCCGGGCACACATTTTCTGTAGGTGAGTTCTTACATCGATATTTCACATATTAGGACGTCTCGGTCCAAGGACTGTGCAGCTCAATGGGTTTAAGCATCAGAAAACACCCACTGATGGTGAGAAGCAACACGAGTAAGATACGGGGAGTTTTCAGGTTAATAGCCAGTGGTCACATGGGGTTAGAACACATACTTGGCTAAAGGGGCGCAAATGTAAAAAACAGGCATAAAGATAAAAATGATGATTGTGGGCCCTTCTAGATTCCCATAATTACAATATTCTAGCCAACACACATCAATATACATACAAATTAGACCCCCGGACTGTAAATACTTCATTAATCGCCATTTATCAACCAAATATGTGTGATGTTTCCATCCTGCCTGCGTTGCACATATTTGGGGCATTGCTCAACCAACAGTGGGACCATATGGTTATTTATTAATTAGTCTCACCGACTAATGGGAAACTTGGATCCCTTTGAATGAGGAGGGACCTCCTGGATCTTTGGATCTATAATAGAGGTCACATACACAAGCCCTTTTTCTTCTGTTTTGTTATATAAGCCATCTTGTGTCTAGCTCTAAAGGTATAACAGACTGCGATACAAAAAAGGTGCCCGCTATGGCACCCTTGGGGAGAGGGGGCAAATTCCCATCTCCAGGGGAACCGTTTTATAAGCAAAGGGGTGAAGATTTATGTCAAGAGGGAGAAGGAGAAAGCAAACATCTGACCGTTCCGTGCTGGTTGGTAACGCCTGGCACCACCACTATAGGGGGCACAGTCTGGTGCCTTCATGTCACTGGGCATTATGTCATCAATCTACAGAGTTTCTGGAAATGTCCTAAATAAATAGAAATGGCCATTTATGTTTGCAGATACGGCAGCTGTGGCAGTGATGGCATTTACCTGCGTGCTCGAGATGGATGATGTCCCTGTAGATACGTACGTAGCTGTGCAGAACACTGTTGAAGCTCTGTTGAACATGATGTTGGACGCTCAGAATGACGGGCTTATTGGTAACACCTACAGCACTGGGCTGGCCGGACAGGTATTCATATCCACTACTTTAATTTAATCCAAACAACCCCAAGTATTGTTTTCTTTCTAGCAAATTACCCACAATACTGTGGAATATCTACAACGCAGTCTTCAAAAGAGTTCATCATGTTTGTTGACCATCAATGTCTACCTTATCATCATGATATTTTGGGCCTCTTTGGCACGGCTGTAGTTTCAGTCCATGTGCTGTCCACGTCTTCCACGGACTAGACTTGGGTAGCACACGGACACATGATAGTCACTATTCTGGTCTGATCTGCTGACCAAAGGGGCTCATGCCAAGGCAGCAGGTCTGTGTAATTCCTGCGCTGCCTGATCTTCTTGCTCCCGATTCTACCAGATGCAACATGGGCACGCCAGGGCCGTATTTGAGATCCTGCTGCTTTAGGCACCTTCATTGTACATATTCCCTATTGGTGAGTCAGATTAAAGCTGCTGTTCACACACTACAGATTGCTTCAGGCAAAACTCGTTAAGCACAGGAACTGAACTTACTACACAAATACCATACCAGAACCAAGCTTGCTGCATAGATAAAATACAGTAACACAACCAAGCTTACTACACAAATACAGTACCATAGCTGAACTTACTACATAGAAATGATACCAGAACCAAGCTTACTGCATAGATATAGTGACAGAACTAAGAATACTTAGTATGTAAGTTAACAGAACTGAGTTTACTACATAGATACAATAACAAAAGTGAGCTTACTACATAGACATGATAACAGAACCAAGCAGGCTATGTAGATACAATGACAGAACCAAGAGCGATTGCACATGCAAACAGTTTAAATAAGAAATGCCAAGTCTCACAGCTTCTCAATCTGATGTCTTAAAGACGGCCCTGAAGCCAAGAAGTGTGTTTTACTAGACGTTCTTCTAAAACCATTTCTTTTTTTAACCCTTACCATGAGGTCCTATTAATAATAATAATACTCTTTATTTATATAGCGCCAACATATTTCGCAGCGCTTACATAGACAGGGGGATACAGAGACAAAATTACAAACATTACAGAACCGCGGTTACATAGTAATCAGCTGATGGAAACAATAGGGGTGCGGGTCCTGCTCCACCGAGCTTACATACTACAAGTAATGGGGGGATACAGAAGGTAAAGGGCTGGAGATGTGCCCGGTATGGAGAGGTGGAGAGTGAGCGATGTTATACACATAGACAATGGTCAGACATTTAGCCGTGTGATGGCAGAAACAGTATGACTGCAGGAGCGGTTTATGATGGCTAGCGGGATTGCAGTCAGTAGGTCAGGGAGCATGTTATCAGGCAGAGTACAGAGGGGTTTGTTTAGGGAATTCGGTATGCCTCCCTGAAGAGGTGCGTTTTTAGAGCACGCCTGAAGTTCTGCGAGTCCTGGATTGCTCGGGTAGCCTTTGGTAGTGCGTTCCAGAGGACCGGTGCTGCTCTGGAGAAGTCTTGGAGGCGGGAATGAGAAGTTCGAATTAACGGGGCGCTCAGTTTGGTTTCGTTAGCAGAGCGGATAGCCCGGGCTCGGTGATGGATTGAGATGAGGGAGGCGATATAGGGGGTCGCTGCACTGTGGAGGGCTTTGTGGATGAAAGTGGTGAGTTTAAATTGAATTCTGTATTTAACGGGCAGCCAGTGCAGTGACCGGCACAGGGCAGAGGCGTCCGAGTAGCGGCTGGACAGGAAGATGAGCCTGGCTGCCGCATTCAGGATGGATTGGAGAGGGTAGAGTCTGGTGCAGGGGAGGCCGATCAGCAACGAGTTGCAATAATCGAGCTGGGAGTGGATGAGGGCAATAGTGAGCGTTTTTAGCATGTCCACAGTGAGAAAAGAGCGGATTCTTGCGATGTTCTTGAGGTGCAGCTGACATGTTCGGGCCAGAGATTGGATGTAGGGGGTAAAAGAGAGATCAAAATCAAATCTGACTCCAAGGCAGCGGGCATGTTGTCTAGGGGTTATGGTGGCGCCACACACTGAGATGGAGATGTCAGGAGGAGGTCGGTTAGTGGAGGGTGGAAATACCAGCAGGTCAGTTTTAGAGAGGTTTAGTTTTAGGTAGAGAGAGGGCATGGTGTTAGAGACAGCGGACAGACAGTTGGTGATGTTTTGGAGTGAAGGTGCAGAGATGTCACGGGAAGAGGTGTATAGCTGGGTGTCATCAGCATACAGGTGGTATTGGAGGCCAAATCTCCAGATGGTTTGTCCAATAGGGGCTGTGTAGATAGAGAAAAGAAGGGGGCCGAGGACAGAGCCCTGGGGGACCCCAACAGCAAGGGGAAGAGGAGGGGAGGTAGAGCCAGCAAAGGAGACACTGAAAGAGCGGTCAGTTAGGTAGGAAGAGAACCAGGAGAGGGCAGTATCCTTTAGGTCAATGGAGCGTAGCATACTGAGGAGGAGTTTGTGGTCAACAGTGTCAAATGCTGCGGAGAGGTCGAGGAGGATCAGTAGGGAGTAATCGCCCCTCGATTTGGCTGTCAGTAGGTCATTGGATACCCTTGTAAGGGCAGTTTCTGTCGAGTGTTGAGGTCAAAAGCCAGACCGTAGGGGGTCTAGGAGAGAGTGCTCTGATAGGTAGCTTACAAGGTGGGAGTAAACCAGGCGTTCTAGTAGTTTGGAGATGAAGGGGAGGTTTGAGATGGGTCGGTAGTTGGCAGCATCAGTCGCGTCCAGAGTCGGCTTCTTTAGCAGTGGGGATATGATGGCGTGTTTGAAAGAAGAGGGAAAGATGCCAGAGGTCAGAGAGAGGTTGAATATAGTGGTGAGATGGGAGATGACCACTGGGGAGAGGGAACGGAGGAGGTGTGAGGGGAGGGGGTCGCTCGCGCAGGTGGTGGGGCGAGCAGAGAAGAGCAATTTAGAGACTTTTTCCTCTGTCGCTGGTCTGAGTACAGACAGTGAGCAGGAGCTAGATGCAGTGCTGACAGGACTAGGGTCAGGGCTAGTCTGGGGTTGGGAAGTTATTTCCTGACGGGTGTCATCAATTTTCTTTTTGAAGTAAGCAGCCAGCTCTTCGGCACTAAGATCCGTCATCGGGGGCTGTGGTTTAGGGCTGAGAAGGGAGTGAAAAGTATCAAAGAGCCGTTTAGGGTTGTGGGATAGTGAGGAGACTAGAGAGGTGAAGTAGACTTGTTTGGCATGGTGGAGGGCGAGGTTGTGGGTTCTGAGCATGAATTTGTAGTGGAGGAAGTCTGCGGACGTTTGCGATTTCCTCCACAGCCGTTCAGCACTTCTAGAGCACCGCAGGATGAAGCGCATTTGAGGCGTGAGCCAGGGTTGGCGCGTTCTACATCGGATGGCTTGGGTCCTGGGGGGCGCCGCTTCATCCAGGGCATGTTTGAGAGCGGTGTTGTAGTGAGCGGCAGCCAGGTTGGGGCAGGTGAGGAGAGAGATTGGGGACAGAGAGGACTGTAGGGATTCAGCAAAGTTCTGGGTGTGAATGGCCTTAAGGTTCCTGTAGGTACTGTAGGTAGGTGGGTCTGGAGAGATGTTAGGGAGCGTGACAGAGAAAGAGAGGAGGTTATGATCCGAGAGCGGGAGAGGGGAGTTAGTGAAGTTGGCAGCAGAGCAGAGCCGGAGGAAGACCAGATCCAGAGTATTGCCATCCCTGTGAGTGGGAGAGGCTGTGAGTTGAGAGAGACCAAGGGAGGAGGTGAGCGATAGAAGCTGAGAGGCAGATGGGGAGTTGGGGTCATTAGTGGGGATGTTAAAATCACCTAAGATGAGGGTTGGAATTTCACAGGATAGGAAGTGGGGGAGCCAGGCAGCAAAGTGGTCCAAAAACAGGCGAGGAGCACCTGGGGGGCGGTAGATAACTGCTACTCGCATGGACAGCGGGCGGAAAAGCCGTAGCATATGTACTTCAAAGGATGGAAAAGTGAGTGAGGGTACAGGGGGGATGACCTGGTAGGTGCATTTCGGGGAGAGAAGAGCACCTACTCCTCCGCCAGGCCTGTCATCTGGTCTCGGGTATGGGAGAACTGCAGGCCATTGTAGGACAGTGCAGCAGGGGAGGCCGTGTCAGACTGCTGGATCCACGTTTCTGTGAGAGCGAGCAGATGTAAAGAATGGGCAGTAAAATAGTCATGGATGGTGGGGAGTTTATTACATGCTGACTGGCAGTTCCAGAGCGCACATTTAAAGGAGTCAGGGGAGGGTATGCATGGGCTAGCAGTTGGGCTTGGGGATTTTATTAGTGAGCCCGGTAGGGGGTAATAGCTAGGAGCAGTGGAGGGTGGGCCAGGATTGGGAGAGATATCCCCAGCAGCTAGTTACAGCAGAATAGTTAGGGTTAGCAGATGATTAGGAGATTTATGAGGAAGACTGTTATTTTTGTTATATAATGTGTCCCAGCATGTTGTCCCTTCCTCTATCTTGGGCACATCGGCAGTTTACCTTTAGGGTATAGTCAGACTGTGTAGTTAAGCTGCAGTCAAAGCCGCATCAAAAAGCGCTTTGTAAAAACCGCATGCGATTCCCGGTGGTTTCTGATGCAGTTGTGTCAAACCCATCACCAAAACTCTCCAGCAGCTCCTATGGACGCTCCTCTGTAAATGGATGCGCTACGCACTGCCTGCCAGTGTCTTGTGGCACAAAGGGCCCAGGGCACACCTGTGTGAGTAAGGCCTTAGGTCCTGGTATGAAGAAGAACAGGTGACTCAGAAAGTGATGCTCAAAGAGAGGACAATTTATTGAAGGTCGTCTGTGAAGTTCTCTAGCCATGGTGGCCACATTACTAATGCTTCTATCACTACTAACGGCCAATGTCATCTACAGACGGAGCCCACATGGATCACAAGGAGACATCCCAAATATTTATAATATTTTTTTTCTAATGTTGTAAATTCACATTTCTATTTGAAGTCCTATCTGAATAAACCATGAAATGTTCTCCACCTTTCTGCCTTCTAGGCCCTATTAGCTGCCAAGTCTTACTATTCTCCGGGACGCTGGGACTGTTCGCGAACATTACAGAAAGTGATAGACTTGATCCCAAACAGGACCTTCTCTTTGCCAATCGCTGCAGCTCAGCTTCTACCTTTCCTGTGGGGTAAAAGTTACGTCTCTGTGAAGGAAATCTCGTGCCCAAATAAAGATGGTGAGTGAACTTCTTACACACTTATTATAAGGTTCTCATAATAAACCCCACCCTAGTGTCCGTACTATAGCTGCAACGCCCTCAACTCACTCCATAAACATAAAACACAGTGAAACCCAATGGGGATCTAGGTTCAGTTCAGAAGAACCTCCGGTGCGCTCGGTGCTGCAGCCGTAACGCTGCCATGTTAAGGTGAATCCACACCGGTGTTAGGGTCAGTTCAGGGTTTCCATCTCTCTGCTCAGGTTTTAGAGAGACACCGATGTAAAACTGAAATTCACTGATCTGTTTATTCCCCATTGACTTCATTGGGCTTTCTAACTAACGGGATGCTTCCAGTTGGCTTCAGTTCCATTTTGCTGCAGTTTTTTGACTGGGACAAAAACCCAGTCTGCAGCGAGTGAGAACACGGACCTCAAGGCTAAATTCACATCTGCACTATGGATTCCGTAATGACAGCAAGAAAACGGAATCCCCTGAATGAACTGAACCGTCTCACAGCAGAACCCAACTGTGCCGAATGGGCCCCATTGGCTTCCATGGAATACGTTCGGCTCCTGTACGGCATGTTTACTGGATGAAATAGTCCTGCATGCATGACTTTTGCCCGGCCTTTCATGCCCGATCTGCACTAGAGGCTCTGAACGGGGCCGCCGACGCAGATGTGAACAGAGCCTAAAGGAAGCGGTCTTTAATCTGTTTAGGCATGGGATATATTCCGTGTTAACACTTAGTGGGACGTTTATCTACGACCGATGTTTTATAGACCAGTCTTAGAGAATTGGCGCCATAGTAAGATGCGATCTTCTTATTCATTTTTGCGCATCTTGTTCTGGTCGTGCGACACTTTCTGAAATTTAAGGCAGATGACATCTGCATGGATGCGCTAGAAGTTATTCTAGTTTCTTAAATCATAGTGAATTTGACGGGCTGCAGCCAGCCCCATGCGCCAATGTTGTACAAAAGAACCCCAAAACATCATAAATGAGACTCATGCAAAACTTTGACTTCTCTACGCTGGGTTTAGAGTGTAAATGCTTTTAAGCAGATTTCCCTTCGTTCCACGGCAAGTAACAATTTTGCAGCCAGAAACCATAAGAGGTGGCTCGGTGCCAAGGTCCATCTCCCAGGCCTTAGAGCAGTGAAGTGGCTTGCCACAAGCCATTATGGCCATGAGCCGGTCTGGAGTGAGTCCTGCCGGCTGACCCGTATTTAATCCTATAGGGATAAGAGATGTCACAGTAGCATAACTCAAGGTTACGGTAAAGATGGGGAAGGTCCCTCGCAGTACATGCGGCTCATGAGAATGCCACAACAAACTACAACCTGGGAACCCCTCCAGATCACCTGCTTTTAGTTATACTTACTGTTTGTTCATGAAGAGGATAAGATTAGATATAATAGGACAAGGTGTGGAGGACATTAACTCTTACTCTGCCATTCCGGTACCAAGTGTACCATGGCAGCTCTATAATGACCACTGACGCATGTAATACGCCATGAACTACTTTCTTTTAGAATGGTCTCACAAAGTGTCTTCTAGTTTCAAGTTATCATTTGATTAATGGTGAATGTTATGGGGGCTGCGGAGCAAAATCTGGGGCTTAGTCAAGACCAACAAACATGCTGGAGTTCACCTCATTCTCATCAGAGGCATCTGTCTGCATTTGGGGCTTCTCCACTTGACCGTGTTTGTGTGCGTATTTGTATAGTATCGGCACGCTAAGCAGTGAGAATAGAACCCAGAGAAACACAGATTAAAAAGCAGCAAAAACCGGCAAAAAGCCTGGCGCTGTTGAAACCCTTCAGAGCGAAAGGGACAGAAATGCAAGAGCCAAGAGTGGACCAGGACCTAGACCCAAATTCCATCCAGCAGTAATAACAAATCCATGGCAGCACCCGATGTATAAAAATCTCAATTTTAATTCCTCCATCGCTGGCAACGTTTCGACCAAAAGAAGTGGTCTTTATCAGGCTCAGCTTAAGACAGAGACATGATACACATAAATAGTAAAAACACAAATGACCACAATCCTAGACAGCTGAGCCTTCATCGTACTCCTCCAACAGGTACCCAGCCGTAGATACGATTGGTTTTACCAATCACTATTAACTATGTATATACCCAATATACCTGGCCACATAGTCACCATGATCACCGCCAGCTCTGCTGTATGCACTTGATCAGTTAAACGCCATAATAGCGTCCAACATAGCCATTGCGCATGCGTTAAAACACCATGACAAATCAAGGTGTGCGTCACAATAGTCACGGTAGTTCACGCATGCGCGGGCTTAACGTAGTCCTGCAATATCATCAACTCAGGATGAAACGTCATATAAATTCCAAACATCACTACTGCGCATGCGCCACTCCATAGCAACGCCACCTCTCAAGAGTAAACTATCAGGAACATGCGGTTGTGAGAATATCCTCATCTCACGATGTTTCCAGCGCTACCCACATTACTATGATGGACCTATGTTCTAGAATGGGAGCATACCATACACCAATCCAAGGCCTATGCATGTAATAATGTTATTATGTTACATTCCTGAACAAAGAGCCTCTTCCCAAACCTCTACACCCATCATAGCAGATATACTTGTGTCTCTGTGTGATAATATATATATATCCTGTAACCCGAGTAGTTCTATCCTGGGCTGGGGTCAGTTCTACGTATTCGCTCATCTGTTCACCAACTGCATGACCCCGACGTCGTAGGACGTTGAGGAATTGCTTCGCTTATTACTCCAAAATGACTCAAATAGCAGATCTGATTTCTATGACCTTTTATGGCCCTCTTGTGCGGGTGAACCTACCACAGCATGACACCATCGGATTACAAACTACCCACCTCTTTGTCCAAATGGTTGTAAGACCCCAATGTCTGATGGCTGCCCTAGGAAAATACTATAGTGTATGACCCATGCAAAGATCAAAGTCATTGGGACAACCCCTCCTTGAAGAGACTGTCCCCATATTTTTCACCCCTTGCTGAGAGCTCCATCAGGTACTGACAGTCACACTGATTACAGTGATATGTCTGCTGTGTGGATCTGTGCAGTAGCTTAGAAGAAACTTCTATTTTATTAGTAGCAGGCAGACACAGAAGTAGTCCTCCATATTCAGGAGTTGCAGCCTAGCCGCACCCACCCGGCCCTCCAGCCAATGTTTGGCACAAAAATAAGCAGAGAGCTGTCAATCATTGGCTGGAGGGCAGGGTGGGTGTGGCTAATCTGCAGCTCATGACTATCCAGGAGTACTGTAAGTAGTCCTCTATGTAACTGCTACTACTGATAAAAGGCAAGTTTCTATAAAACTCCTGTACAGACGCCCCCAGCAGACATATCACTGTGATCAGTATGATTGTCACTACCTGTGAGGTTAGCCAACAATGCAGCAACTGCCTCATCTTGGGAAAAAAGGCATAAGAAAAAAATTCTTCCTGATAAGGAACATATAGATAACAGGCAGTCCCATGCAAAAAAAAATTCTCTGTCATAAACTACAAATCGAATTGTATGGAGGTGATTGTGGATTCTGCTTCCCTTATATCTGCGGGCGTCTGCTCTTGTGGCAATGCTTCGGTGTTACGGGGTACAGCCACCCCTTAAGGGATTTCTCCAGGACTGAAGGCCCTTTTATACGATACAATTAATATTCAAAAATCGTTCAAATGGGCAAAAATAAATCAATGATTGTTCAGTGTAAACGAGCCAACGATGTATCTGCTACAGAAACACTTGGATGGGGCTGAGCTGCTTTGAGGATGTGACCGATGAACATGACATCACAGGCCTGAGAAGAGGCTGATTGGCCGGGGTCCCAAGTGGCAGACTCAACTGATCTGATATTGGGGACCAAGGCTGAGGAGAAGTCCTGGAAAACCCCTGTAACTATTTAAAGACAGGGCCTGGTTTGGCAGTTAAAGGGAATGTGTCATCAGAAAATGACCAATCATACAAATCACATTTTTGTGTTGAACATATTTTTTAAAGATTTTTTTATTTTTTACTTTTTGGTCACAAGCTATATTTAAAAAAATCCGAAAATCTTGCATTTTTCCCACTGACCACAGAGTCTAATAACAGGCAGATCCTTCCTGATCTGTAGAGAAAACTTTGCAGCAGCCATCTCACTGAAATCACAGGCAGGATTACACTGAGAAGTGACACCTATATGTAGATAACACAGGACCCTCTATTCACAGTATGTGATATCACAGCTCACCTTCTCCCCTCCCTGCACACTGATCACTAAGCCTAATACAAGTCTGTCACTTCCTGATCTGTAGAGAAAATGTTACAGCAGTCATCTCCCTGACCTCACAGGCAGTATTACACTGAAAGGTGACACCTATATATAGATAATACAGGACTCACCATTCACAATTGGTGATAAGCTGTGGCTATCCACTCCTTCTGGTAAAATGACCTCTGCACAGGTCACAGAACATGTCTTGATCAGTCTCCCATAGAAGTCAATGGGTCCCCTCTTGTTGTGTGAATGGCCCATGAGGCTGCTGTAAAACATATCGTCTAGATGCTCTAAAGCAGAGGGGTTAAACTCAATCTCACAGAGGGCCTTATGGTTGCCTTCAGGGGCTAATTGTAAGCCTGTATAGTAATAGTGACCTCTATTGTGTCCTCAGTAGTAAGTGACCTAAGTAATAATAGTGATCCCCAATAGTGGCCGCATTAGTAATAGTGACCCCCACAGTGGCCCCAGTAATAATAGTGACTCCAGTAGTAATACGGTCCTACATAGTGGCCCCAGTAGAAAGTGACCCCCCATAGTTACCCCAGTAATAAGAGTGACCCCCCATAGTCACCCCAGGAGTGATAGTGACCCCCGTAGTGGCTCCAGTAGTAATATTGACCCAGCAGTAATAAGTGACCACCACAGTAGTCCCAGTAGTAATAGCGACCTCCCTATTGGCCTTCCACTCACGCACGCTACAGCCCCAGATCACACTTGGTGGGAATGCAATGCAAGGAATGGAAAAGATCTGGAAAAGCGAGGATATCAGCATTACAACAAACACCAGACTGGTCGATGCATCGTCTTTCCCATAACGACGTACGGCTGCGAAAGTTGGACGCTCCGGAAAACAGACAGAAGGAGAATTGATGTGTTTGAGCTCTGGTGCTGGAGGAGAATGCTGCGGGTACCACGGACCGCCATGACAGCGAACAAGGTAGTGTTAGATCGCGCCAAACCGGAAATATCATCAAACAGCAGCTCTCTTTATGGCCACGTGATGCGCAAACTCACTGGAAACAGGACTGATGCTCGGGGAGGTCAGTGGGAGGAGAAGATCAGGACGACAAAGACGGCGAGATACAACCAAGGCGACCGCCAACATGTCACCCGCGAACTGAGAGAAGCCGTGAAAAACAGGAGTGCGTGGAGAACGATGATCCATAGAGCGACCGAAGGTCGGATGCGACTGAACGGATCATCATCAAATATACTAATTTAAAAAATTAACTATAAATAAAAAAATCATTTTTAAAAACTTTTTATCCCTAATAAGACATAAAAAGGCAGTGAAAAAAAGATATATAAAAAAAATAGCCCTACATGTCACGGAAAAAAACTACAAAAAGAATTTTGGTAGCTGGAGAAAAAAAAAGGGCAGTGAAACCGCCACATGGTTCTAGTCCTTAAGGGGTTAAAGGGGTTTTGAATTCTACAATTGTTGTATATCCTGCCTTCCATGCAGTAAAACAAAACTCAGCTTATACACACCTCTCCCTGCGCCCTCTGTGTCCCACGGCGCTCCTCCGCGCCTGTGTTTGTGTACAGGCTGCAGTCCCGTCTGCTTTAGAGAACGTCACAGGCGCTGCAGCCAATAACAGAGCTCAGTGATCGAGTGATGAGCTGTCTAATTGGCTGCAGCACATATGACGTACCGTAAACAAGCTGGGGAAGCCTGTAAACCTGACATCATAGGGGAGACCCTGCGGGAGTGGGGAGGGGAGACCCTGCGGGAGTGGGGAGGGGAGGCCCTGCGGGAGTGGCGAGACCCTGCGGGAGTGGGGAGACCCTGCGGGAGTGGGGAGGGGAGACCCTGCGGGAGTGAGGGGAGACCCTGCGGGAGTGAGGAGGGGAGACCCTGCGGGAGTGAGGAGGGGAGACCCTGCGGGAGTGGGGAGGGGAGGCCTTGCGGGAGTGGCGAGACCCTGCGGGAGTGGGGAGACCCTGCGGGAGTGGGGAGGGGAGACCCTGCGGGAGTGAGGGGAGACCCTGCGGGAGTGTGGAGGGGAGACCCTGCGGGAGTGGGGAGGGGAGACCCTGCGGGAGTGTGGAGGGGAGACCCTGCGGGAGTGAGGAGGGGAGACCCTGCGGGAGTGGGGAGGGGAGGCCCTGTGGGAGTGAGGAGGGGAGACCCTGCGGGAGTGGGGAGGGGAGACCCTGGGGGAGTGGGGAGGGGAGACCCTGCGGGAGTGGGGAGGGGAGGCCCTGGGGGAGTGGAGGCCCTGGGGGAGTGGAGACCCTGCGGGAGTGAGGAGGGGAGACCCTGCGGGAGTGGGGAGGGGAGACCCTGCGGGAATGGGGAGGGGAGACCCTGTGAGAGTGGGGAGGGGAGACCCTGCGGGAGTGGGGATGGGAGACTCTGCGGGAGTGGGGATGGGAGACCCTGCGGGAGTGGGGAGGGGAGGCTATATGCTGATTTGTTATTTTGCTGCATGTAAGGTGGGATATACAGAAGTTGTAGAACTCAGAAAACCCCTTTAATTCTGTGCTGTGATGGACTGCCACACTTGCCACAAGTCAGTTTGTGAAATTCTCATTTGCTAGATTTGCCGCGATCAGCTTAAACACTATCGGGATGCCTTCACACGCAGCATGAATTCCGTGGAATGTCCACAGCGGGTGTTTCTGCGGTAGGTCTTCAGCATGTTCAGTATGTAGAAGCCATGTGGAGGAGATTTCAAAAAATCTTTTACTTGGAGCAGTTTTTTTCCGTACTAATCCAATATAAATAGGCAAGCTTCAACAGACCCGCAACAAGATCTGCACCATTTAGGTATGGATTCGACCGCATATTACTGCAGTGGAAAACCCAGAGCAAATACACGGTGTGTGAAGGTACCCTTACTGTGAAGTGGAAACATCAGGAGTAACAAGAGCTCAACCACAAAACAGTAGACCACAGTGACATCACAGAATGGGGCGACTGGGTGCTGGAACCTTTGTCGCTTAGATTTCGCCTATCCTGTGTTGCATTACCAGAGTTCCATACTGCCTCTTTAGGTAACAGCGGCATAAGGACTGTGCAACGGGAGCTTCATTAGATGGGTTTCCACGGTTGGGTGGCTGCACACAAGCCTAAAAATACCATGTGGAATTCCAAGCATCAGCAGAAATGACGTAAAGCACGCTACCGTTGGTGCATCACTTTTCATTATAAGTTGGTCATGTTACCCAGCGCTCCCCAGGTCATCAGGACCCCAAACTACCTGCTGACTGTGATTCTTGTAGCCAGTAGTTGTCCCCAACCATATTTTAGAAGTTGACCAAGGCTCAGATATTTCATAACCTCTGCAGAAACATGGTAGCTTACCATCTTTACCTGCCATGCCTGCTGTATGCCAGAGATCTGCGGGCGCAGTCAGGTGAGTATGGGTCATAATGCCTACACAGTAGCGCACCAGCTTTAGTCATGCTTTATAGGTTTTCTTTCCTCTTATTGATGACATTTACTTTATGCTCCGTCTTTTTATTCCATAAAGCTCAGTTGATTTCCGTTGACTTCACTATCATCAATGATATTATTGGAAAGCCCTTTAAGTACTCCACTGTGGTGGCTGTGAAGGATGGATCCACTTTTCTCGAAGTTATGCAGAAGGCAGCAGAAGAAAATCCCAAACACTTCAGGTGAGATGTAGCAGAGGGGGAGTTGCTGGGGTGGTATTTGAAGGCTTTTCTTCGCCTTGGACAAAGATTCAGTTCACTGCCTCAGCCTTGTATCTACATGCCAAGGACTAGCCTAGTATCCTGTTGGTGCCTCCACTGGCTCATGCGAGATTTGCCATTTCAGCATACTACTAAAGAAGTTGTCCATTTTGATCAATTTGTACTTAACCCCTTCACTCACTAGAGCAGTTTTTCAC
The DNA here is from genome assembly GCF_035609145.1 of Eleutherodactylus coqui. Classification (NCBI taxonomy): domain Eukaryota; kingdom Metazoa; phylum Chordata; class Amphibia; order Anura; family Eleutherodactylidae; genus Eleutherodactylus; species Eleutherodactylus coqui. The sequence continues at coordinate 127,084,682 of NC_089849.1, forward strand.
AACCTTGCCAGCTTTGGTAGTGACAGCAGAACATGGTCCTTGGCATTGTTCACATGATACCGCAGGCTTTAGACAGAGGGGTAACTTGAACCTCCTGCTCCCAATCACAAAATCTGTAGGGGAACCCAAACTATGACGAGTCATTTATAGTACTGATGTCCTCATATGAGGCAGATGTACCTTTGGGCCCCCTCAAGCTCCAAGACATGGGTGCTATTATAGTTATGCCCCTGGCTACAGTGAGTGCAGAAGTAGCAATCACACATGGGCCAGCTACATAAGACGACACCGGTATTATAAATGATGTGTGATGGTTGGGCAGCCGTTTTTACATTTGGGCCACAGATCTTTACCTTACACCTCTGTATTGTTCCAACACTGCAAAAATCTTATTAATAATGGAAACTGACAGGAGGGACCATTTCAGCCATATCACTAAACAGATTCGTCTGACTAAGTGTACAAATGTATTGAGGTTAGAGAGGTGTCCAGATCCATTAACACAGTTTAAAAAGCCTTACCTGTGAATTTGGTGCCAGTAACATGCCTGTGGTCATCAGGACCCCTGCCACCTCCAGACTGTGATTCTTGTAGACCGCCGCTGCGCCCAACCATTTCAACCTAATTTCTAACGCAGCTTGAAACAACCAGGCCTGGACTGGAAACACCTGTCTTACAATTTGTCAGAAGCACTTGCTTGCGTGATCTTCTCCACTTTTTTTTTTGGCTTGGCTCAGTCAAGATACATTCCATAAGGGTGTTTCATGAGATTTAAAGAGGTGGTTCAGTATTACAAAATAGAGTCCATAGGCTGTCTGGTATTGCACTTTATCTAAGCTCAAGAGGATGTAGCCTATCTGCCATGCCAGACAAAGTTTATGGACTGGAGGTGCGCTGTTTGTTGAAGAAAAATCAAACTACACTCATCAAAAACAATTTTTCCCCCTAGAAGTTGTTATTTTTTTTTTCAAAACTCATCCTGCAGTTCCATTTCAGGCAGATTTGTAAATGATGAGAGTTGTGGTGATTAGATAATAATAATAAACTTTATTTGTATAGCGCCAACATACTCCGCAGCGCTTACATAGACAGGGGGATACAGAAAGACAAAAGTACAAACATTACAGAACCACGGTTACATAGTAATCAATTGATGGAAACAATAGGGGTGAGGGTCCTGCTCCAACGAGCTTACATACTACGAATTGTGGGCTGATACAGAAAGTAAAGGGGCTGGAGATGTGCACGGTATGGTGGGGTGGAGAGTGAGGGATGCTATACACAGTCAATGGTCAGACATTTAGCCTGTGACGGCAGAATTGGTATGACTGCAGGAGCGGTATATGATGGCTAGCAGGGATTGCAGTCAGTAGGTCAGGGAGCATGTTATCAGGCGGAGTACAGAGGGGTTTGTTTAGGGAATTCGGTATGCCTCCCTGAAGAGGTGCGTTTTTAGAGCACGCCTGAAGTTCTGCGAGTCCTGGATTGCTCGGGTAGCCTTTGGTAGTGCGTTCCAGAGGATCGGTGCTGCTCTGGAGAAGTCTTGGAGGCGGGAATGAGATGGACGGTCTTGTCACATATCAAGTTCTTGATATGTTGAATGCCTTCCTGTCACCTGTCTGCTGCACATTGGAGACTCATCTCTGTTGTATTGGAACATCTTTTTAATTGTAATCAATAAAATATAGAAAAGTTGTTTTATGAAAGCTTTGCGTGCTGACCTATTTTTTGATTGATTGTGCAGCAGAGCGTGTGCTACTGGTCGTGGGGATGCAATCGTGATTTATTATATCGCCGTATCACATCTTGTATCCAAGGTAGAGGCGGTACACCAGGGTACTAGAGCCTCCCAACAAGGGCTCAGTTCTCCATAGTAAATAATTCTTTGGCTCTGATATTGTAATCACTTACTTTTAACGATGCTACAATTGCACAGAACGTTTCATTCCATTCTGAGAACTTCTAGAAAAGGAATTGCTTTTGAAAATGAGAGTATTTGTCTAATTCTTAACTCCTTTAAATTCCATAATACAACTTTTGTTTTACTTATGTTTGTATGACTATAGCTTGCTTCTTCTCTTTTCTATTATCTTTCATTGAACTATTGTTCTCCTGCAATGGCCAAGTTAGGTTGTTAGATCATTAACAGCTTCTGATGATTTCAGGCCAGTAATGCCATAAGGCCTCATGTCCACGGGCATGCACAGTTTCCAAGTGTGGAATCCCACAGTGGTTTCCACTTGTGCCCGCAGCCATGAGGCCAAAAATTACATTTTACTCACCTGTCCGGACCCTGCATGGCTATCCTCCGTTGCGGCCCGATCTTCTTTCTTCTGCCCTAACATTTCGCACTGACATAAGTATTGAGACCCTTTTGGTATGACACTTGAAATTTAGCTCTGGGCCTCTCATTTCTCTGGATCATCCTTTAGATGTTTCAACACTTTGATTGGATTCACCTGTGGGAAATTCAGTTGACTGGACATAATGTTAGAACTCTTGTCTATATAAGGTCTCGCAGCTCACAATGCATATCAGAGCTAAGGGATGAAGGGAAAATAACTGCCTGTAGAGCACGGGTACAGAGCTGGAGAAGGCTACAAAAACATTTCTGTTGCACTGAAAATTTCCAAGAGCCAAGTGGCTTCCATAATACTTACTTATAAGAAGTTTGGAACAACCAGGACTCTTCATAGAGCTGTCCAACTCACCAAACTTAGAAGTTATCGGGGAAGAATGGCCTTGGTAGGAAAGGGGACCAGGAAACAATGGTCACTTTGGCTGAGCTCCAAAGATCCTGTGTGCAGATGGGAGAAACTTCCAGAAGGTTGACTATCACTACAGCACTCCACCAATCTAGGCTCTATGGTAGACTGGCCAGGAAGAAGCCTCTCATCAGTAAGACCTATGAAAGCCGCCTAGAGTTTATCAAAAAGGACCCTCAGACTGCGAGAAACAAGATTCTCTGGTCTGATGAAACCAAGATTGGACTTTTTGGCCTCTAAGCGTTCTGTCTGTAGGAAACTAGGTTTAATGCCATCCCTATGGTGAAGGCTGGTGGTGGAGCATCATGCTGAGGGACAGGGAGGCTGGTCAGGGTAGAAAGAAAGCTGAATAGAGCAAAGAACAGGAAGAATGAAACCTGATCCAAAGAGCAAGAAATCTCAGACTGGGCAGAATATTCACCTTCCAACAAGACAATGACAACACAGGAGCGGCTTAGGGACAACTCTTTGAATGCCCTTGAACCTAAACCCAATGGAACATCTCTTGAGAGACCTGAGAATGACGTCCACAGACGGTCCCCATCCAACCTGACAGAGTTTGAGAAGATCTGCAGAGAACAATGGCAGAAAATCCCCAAATCCAGCTGTGCAACCTTGTGGCATCATCCCCAAGAAGATTGAAGGCTGGAATCACTGCCAAAGGGGCTTCAACTAAGTCCAGGGTGTGAATACTTATGCCAATGCTAAATGGTAGTTTTTCATTTTTTAAAAATTACAAAGATAACTAACATTCTGTTCTCACTTTATCATTATGGGGTATTCAGTGCGGAATGAGGGGGGGGGGGGGGGCACATGATTTTTTTTTTTTCATTTGCACAACATAACAAAATGTAAAATAGTAAAAGGGTCTGAAGACTTTACAAATGCAGTGTAGATACAAGATAAATACGGCTTTAATTGTGTGTTGAGTATGTAAATCTGATGAGATTTTCTTCCCACAGTTTTAAGACAGAGACCTCTTCTTGGGGAGTTTTTGTGACATCTATTAGCAATCTAGAAGGAAGCACAAATGACAAAACATACTGGCAGTTTTTCGACACTGTGACCCCAATACCTGTGGGTGAGTAACTGAAGATTGTGCATCTATCTGATCTAATCTACACTCGCTTGAACACAATGTAATTTGGTCTGTGTTTCTTTGCAGGTGTCGGCTCATACAAGCCTAGTAATGGAGCGCATATTCTGGCTATCTTCAGCAAATACTGATTATTTCCGTTCATTATTTTCCGCTATTTTGATTATATTTCACTCCATAAATATCTGTGATATATCCCAATCATCTTGGCTGTGACGTGCCTCAGAGAGATCGCATGATTCTTAAACGAAGTTTTCACAGTCCGTCCACGTTGTATCCATGCTGTAAACCAATAGAAATATGATTGTAGTAAACTAAATGGACAGTTATAAATGCCTACACTGTACTGCACCTATTAAAATACAATTGAAAAAAAAATAAGTGAACCCTTTGGAAGGACCTGGATTTCTGTAAAATGAGGTCTGATTCTAATCTGTCACAATTACAGACAAAGAGCATCTAACTAAACTGATAGCACACAGACTGTTGTCAAGCCCTTTACTGGGCACCTTGTTAGACCTTCATGGTGCCTCTATAGAGACATGACTGGTTGGTATAGTATTTAACCAATTACCTTCTGAACATGCTTTCTGTCGTTGCACAATGTGGTCACAGCCGCTCCAGACTCTGGCAAACTTTTCTCCCATTGTCAAAATCATGTCCTGAACGAACATAATAGCTGCTGGTTTATTAGAGCTTGGTCTTCTGTATGTCGAGGGCTAGAAGGTATCTTACTCATTAGGCTGGGGTTACACCTAGACTTTGCTGGAGTGATTAGTGATTTTTTTATTGCTAGTGTTAGCAATACGATCTTAGATATACTGTGGGTGTCCTATTAGATATGGTTGGTACAAGCTAGGAGAAGCCAATATAAACCGCGCAGTAGAGTGTGTAAACCAAAGGACATCGGTTTTAATTTTCGCGAAAGAGCTTAAATTGTAACAAATACAATAAGGTGTGACATTCAGATACATTACAACATATTGTGTGCTGATAGGTCATTCTCATGGGGAGTGTTCATGAGGTAATCAAAAAGCGAAGTGAAATTAGCAGACCCTCAGTACGGTCTTGCCACATGACAAAATTAACATTTGGTTCAAATCAGTTTTCTTTTTTTGAATTCAAATATTTTTTATTGAATTTTCCTCGTCCGAAGACGTTTAAGTAACAATACAAAACACTAAAACATATCCTCGCGGCGCGTGAGAGACTATTTGGGATAAGTCCACTGTGCTCTGGATCCACTCTTCTTGTTTGTGAGGATTTTCCATGTGTTGATCCGTGGCATGTTCATTCATTAATTCCGTGACCATGGTGACGCTATTCTTTCTCCCTCTCCCCAAACAACAATTATTTTAGTATATTTACTATCTTAGTTTCTGAGTAAGTCCGAGCCAATAAGACCAAAGGTATGGAGCCAATGAAGCCATATATCGTAATACTTTTGTGGTGTTTTTCTCTTGTAATAAACGCTTTTCTCCCACATTAAAATTTGTGTGACTTTGTTTTTGAGTTCCTTCCAGTTGGGGGGAGTGTCGTCCAGCCAGTGTTGCACTATTAGTTTTCTGGCCAAATATAAAATTCTGGCTATTGCTAGTTTTTCGTTTTCATCTAAAGGTACGTAGTCTACATAGCCTAGGATACATACCAGTGGAGTGCGCTCTAGAGTTACTCCATACACATCATGGATTAGTTCACACACTTCTATCCAATACCTCTTTAGTTTTGGACATCGCCACATCATGTGTATTAGATCTGCTGTTTGGGTTTTACATTTATTACATAAGGGAGACTCTCTCAGGCCTATATTATATAAGAACAATGGTGTTCGGTATACCGTGTAGTAGGTACAATTGTGAGAGTCTGTGGGATTCACTTAGGGAGAGTCTGGGTGTCGCCTGTAGAATCTCATCCCATAATGATTCCTCTATTGGTCCAATGTCTCCTTCCCATTTGCTCTTCGTTGCCAGGGGATACCGTTCGCCTATTTTGCTCTGTATGCATGTGTATAGCTGTGATATTTTCCCCCTTGTGTTGGTGGCCGTGCCTAGGATATCTGCTGCTGGGAATTTCTTTAGCTCAGTATCTTTAAGCCCCACCTCTGCCTGGTAGGCATGCCTGAGTTGGAGAAATTTGAAGAACGGTGTGTGTGGTAGGTCAAACTCTGCACGCAGTTGCTCAAATGACTTCATATCTGTTGTTGTCACTATCTGTGTTACTCGTCTCACCCCCTTATCCTTCCATATCTGGACGTCTTTCAATTTGTTTAGTTCTTGTAACTTTGGATTATCCCAAAGTGGTGTGTATATCGTGTGGACATCGGTCTCTGTGATCTCTTTTACTCTCCAGTTTTCTTTTGAAGTGCAAAGAATAATCCGTTTCTGTTGACTCGTCTCTGGTCCAGTCTGCTAACTCCATTGTATCCCTGTCCTTTGAAGACTCTTTGCTGGTTTCATGTGCTAATAACATATCCTTTTTTACTGTTTATGTAATTCTGCAAACTCTGCTCAGCCAATCAATGCAGAGCTGGATGAACCAATCACAACCCTTGCATTGGTTCACTGAGTGCTGCATTGATTGGCTGAATAGCGCTGGCTAAACCAATTGGAGCCATTGCTTCCTGTAGGCAGGATATTTGAATCCCACAACCTGGAAGTGATCTTCTGTGGGCAAACAAGGACTGCAGGATGATTGGCGGAGTTTTGGAGTATAGCAGGGGAGGACCCAGACCGTACCAGCTGGGTAAGTATTCCGTTTTTTTTTTTTTTTTTCAATACAGCTAGGGCTTATTTTAGGGGTACGGAATCACAACGCATCTCCCAAAAATCGCTAGTTCGCGAGATGCGATAAACAAGGATGCTCCATAGGGAAATGTTTTTTTTTCCTCGCAACATCACATTAGGCAAAACATCACTAATGTGAAGGAACCCATAGGAAAGCATGGGCTTCACATCCAAGCATTTTGTAGCACTGTCGCATCGCAAGAAAATAGCGCAATTTTTTCGCTTGTGTGAAAGCAGCCATAAAAACTACAGTACATGAATCTTCTGATGACTTGCTGCAACTTCCCAATATATGAGCGCTCAGGATACCAGGCTTATGCCCGTAATGGGCTCTTTCTACTCCTGAGTGTTACAATGAGGAGCTCTCACCTGCTGCTTGCTCTACTCATTACTTACCTGTCTTGGCAGCATTTTGCTACAGTATTTACCTGCCTCATCCTGTGCCCATCTACTTGTGTTTGCCAACCCTGCGTGCCCAGATCTTCTTGCCTGAAGGGGGTGTCTACATGGGAGGACTACTGTCCAAATAATTGCTCCAAAGAAGGAATATAAAACCACAGTCACTCAGTGTAAAACATGGCCAGCAACAGGGTGGCGAGCGATAATTCACTCACCGGTCGCTTCATTTCCCATCACCATAAAAATAGTCTCTGGTTGATCAAAAGTCTTCCGCTGGAATGTCACAATCATTCATATTTGAACGACTTGTGAACGGATTTGCATGGAGACCCCCTACAAACAATCTTATTGAACAACTAACTGACCTTAAGGGACCTTTCACACGGGATGGAATATTACCAACAGCGTTGTGGAATACGCCGTCCCAAAGTCTGCACCGAAAATCCACTCGACTAACTGTGGACTTTGGTGCAGAATTACTGGCAGGATTCGGCTATTTTCAGTTCTGCATCAAAATCCGCACGTTGGCAGTGGAGATATCGGTGCTGAATGTTCTGCAGGACGGCATATTACACAACACTGCTGCAGAATATTCCACCCAACATGAAAGGTTCCTGAGCACCTTGGGTAAAACTTTCAAATAACTGCTGTTCACACACGTCTGTGAATTTTCTGAGCGACTATCTAAAGCAGGGGTGTCAAACTCATTTTCACTGAGGGCCACATCAGCCTTATGGGGATGATTGTGATTGTAAGACTATATAGTAATAGTGACCTCCATAGTGGCCCCAATAATAATAGTGGCCTCCATAATAATAGTGACCTCCATAATAATAGTGACCTCCATAGTGGCCCCAATAATAATAGTGGCCTCCATAATAATAGTGACCTCCATAATAATAGTGACCTCCATAGTGGCCCCAATAATAATAGTGGCCTCCATAATAATAGTGACCTCCATAGTGGCCTCCATAATAATAGTGACCTCCATAATAATAGTGACCTCCATAGTGACCCCTATTGTGGTTCCAATGGTAATAGTGTCCCTATATTGACCCCACAAGTATTAGGTGACCCTAGTAGTATTAGTGACCCCATTATTGGCCCCTGGCCAGGCAGTATCCTTACAGGCATTTCACTCAGCCAGCCTTGGTAAATACCTTAGTGGCAGTCCAACAGGATACCAGAGCGTTCGCGGTCATCCTCAATACAGGGAAAGCAGGTGTGCGGAGTCGCCGGTCGGGGTCACAGCCGAACTCCACCGTGGGAACCAGCATGCAGAATCCGGATTGTTTGTGTGAGCCCGGCCTAAAGCGGTGTTCCTAAATGGCGTTTTTTGTTGCCGTTATCCCACAATCAAAAAACACATAAAAAATGCATACAGTTCTTTAAAAACAGCCTGTATTGTTAAAGAACATACGGGGTATTTGATGTGGTTTTTCATTGCAGTTGAAAACCACAACAAAAACCGCCATGTGGGAACACACCTTGAGGCCTTAGTTCACTGCAGTCCACAAATCAGTCATTTACATGGCCGCATGCACATGGGCTTTCTCTTACTTGGGCTGACAGTCACAATCTCCTCATCCGTTCTGCATGACTTGGTGAAGCTACAGATGTTTCCCCATGTTGGTACCTGGGGCAGTAGTCTTAGACTGATGCCCCCATTGTCATGTCATAGACTCTTTGCCCATGCCTACTTTGGGCCTACTACTAATGGACTAAGTATACTGTTTTAGTGCACCGTGGGGCTGTAGTGGTAACACAGGCATTAGACACGTATACTGCCTGTTCAAGGCAGGCACAGTGTGCAGAGATTGTAGTAAGACACATACAACATATAAAGTCACCTCTAATCGTGAATGGCAATATCTCTTGCAGTAAAGTCCCCAAGGTGAGACCTGTGTAGTACTCCAGAGGTGGGTACTCCAGCACTTTTGGCGTCAACTATATCCTTTATTCAGGTGCTTCCGTAATGTGTAACAGGTGTAAAAAATCATACATTTATTTCGTATTTTTGCTTATGTTTCCATTGTAATGTGTGTTCTGGCAAGAGTAAGTACAGGTTACCTAGCAACAGTCAGGGGTGTGGTTAACCAGGTACTGCTATTGGTGGTTATCACATGTGGGCTGGGCTAAACTAACAGTACAACAGGAGTGAGTGGGCGGAGTTTAGCTGGTCTAGTCCATGCCTGGAGAAAGTCTAGTCAAGGGAAGCCTGAGATAGAGACCAGGGAGGAACAAGGAGAACATCTACACTCCCAAGACAGTGTGATGGGGAGCGGGAACATCTACAAGTGTAAGTACTAAAACACCAGAATTGTTAGCAAGAACAGAAGAGGAAGGAGAGAGATAGAAAGAGGTAAAGAGAGAGAGAGGGAAGGAGATGAAGTCAGCAAGTGACACCTAATGTAACAGTCAAAGCCAGGGCGAAAAGCTGGAGGTCTACAAATGCAATGTCTTGTGTCTTTCCCTTGAGGAAAGCTCAGAAGTGAATCAATGTCCATGAAATGTAATTCAAAGTTTACATCTATTCAAATGAATTCACTGCAATGTTTATAAAAGAGGGAGCGCTCACTGTTCAAAAGACCATGGATGGTATTGCATTAGAGGGAAATGCAATAATAGTTGACAGTGTAGATCTTGAAGTCCAGGAGGTAGGTACCCAATTCATGCAGATATGAAATAACTGCAGAGCGACTTGAGATGACCCCCAAACATATAAATGATGGGGAGGATGTATATAAAAGAAAAGAAAAAAGAATTCTCAGCGCTCAAGAAAAGGGTGCCAGTTAATGCGATTATGAGAAATGGAAATGATTATTGAACTTACTTCACGGAGGCGTCCGTGCCCAGACGCCTCCAATCCCAGCAAACAGAGCAAAATTCTGCAGTCTAGGCAATCGGTTCCACGTGTTTATTGGAAGTATAAGTAGACGCGTTTCGGCCAGTTAATACATCAGGCCTTCATCAAGTACAAGTGTAAAATATGACAGACATGCAATATACATAACAATAAATATAACAATAAAATTAGGTGATTACCTTCCCATGTGGTGTGTAGGGGTGGTAGCCCGTCCCACCGGAAGTAGCGTGAGGGCGCCGTGAGATGACGTTGCGATATCACTTCATGCCCTGTTCTAAGATGGCTGACGCTGACTCGGCAGCGTGATGACGTAGCTATGCATAACTAATATGGTAAGGATAATGGAATCATGAAAGAGGAAGAAAGGATGTGATGATGTAATGACGTTTAGTCACATGATCACGTTCATAAGCATAGCTGCGTGGTGACGCAGCTGTGCATAGGTGTTTACAATAAAGATATCGGGGTTGGCGTGATGACGTAATCACGTTGGTCACGTGATCACGCTCATCTGCATAGCGGCGTACTGACGCCTTGCAGATGGTTACTACAAGCACACAGTCACGTACATCCGCATGGCGGCGTGATGTCGTGGCTGTGCACTGTTAGTTCAATAAAGATATGGGGATGGACGTAATGACGTGATCACGTGACCACGCTCGTCCGCATACCGGCGTAGCAGTGCTATGAAGGTAGTTACTACGTGCTATATGGAAGAATTCACGTGATGTGACGTCACCAATGTATACATGGGTAACGTCGCCTAGTAACGCAACAGGCTATCGGAAATCCAATATATTCACATGTAGGAATGTAATGAATGGCATAAAGGGGTTGATACAACCTTAATGGTAGTTAAACCAATACGTTACATGCATAATGATAGAATAAAAATGTAAATATAAATAAAATATATATAAAATTACTGGTGGAATACAGTAAAATGATGACAATAAAATCAAATTTTCTCTAATATTTCATTTAACCCGTAGGGGGTTAAGGTATTAAAATGGAATATGTGGAACATTTCCTTTGTTTTTAATGTAGAAAATTTACCTGCAGAAATTTGCTCTATGGGAGTAATTTTTAGTAATGATGGATCAGAATTGTGGTGAGTAGAGAAGTGTTTGGACACACTGTGTTTCAGAAATGTGTTCTTAATATTAAATCTATGCTGGTTGGCTCGGGTCCGTAAGGAATTAATGGTGCGTCCTATGTATCTTAAAGGACACGGACATTCGATGAGGTAAATAATGAATTCTGATCCACAATCAAGATGTTGTCTGATTGGGAGTAAGGTGCTGCCATTAAGGGGTTCAACCTCTTTTCTTTTATGGCAGATAGTCGGGCAACATTTGCAATTATATTTGCCACATTTATAGGCCCCTGGTGGTTTTAAAAGGCGAGTTTGTGGAACTGCTCTGATGGAATTGAACTGTTTGGGACGGGAAGGGGCTAAAATGTTGCCCAAAGTGCGACTTTTTCTGAATAATATTTGGGGTTGAGGAGATAAATCTAATGATAATAGAGAGTCGGATGTAAGAATATGCCAATGTTGTTTGATGATCAGCTTCAATTCTTTATGTAATGGATTGTAGCGTGTAATGAAGTTGCAGTTATAATTGAATGAAGGGTTGCTATCCTCTACATTTTGTGTCGTCGGATTGGGTGGATTAATGCCCCTATCGCCTTGTTGGGCCCTATATCTAGAGTTAGAGATAAGCGTCCCATATAGCACGTAGTAACTACCTTCATAGCACTGCTACGCCGGTATGCGGATGAGCGTGGTCACGTGATCACGTCATTACGTCCATCCCCATATCTTTATTGAACTAACAGTGCACAGCCACATCACGCCGCCATGCGGATGTACGTGACTGTGTGCTTGTAGTAACCATCTGCAAGGCGTCAGTACGCCGCTATGCAGATGAGCGTGATCACGTGACCAACGTGATTACGTCATCACGCCAACCCCGATATCTTTATTGTAAACACCTATGCACAGCTGCGTCACCACGCAGCTATGCTTATGAACGTGATCATGTGACTAAACGTCATTACATCATCACGTCCTTTCTTCCTCTTTCATAATTCCATTATCCTTACCATATTAGTTATGCATAGCTACGTCATCACGCTGCCGAGTCAGCGTCAGCCATCTTAGAACAGGGCATGAAGTGATATCGCAACGTCATCTCACGGCGCCCTCACGCTACTTCCGGTGGGACGGGCTACCACCCCTACACACCACATGGGAAGGTAATCACCTAATTTTATTGTTATATTTATTGTTATATATATTGCATGTCTGTCATATTTTACACTTGTACTTGATGAAGGCCTGATGTATTAACTGTCCGAAACGCGTCTACTTATACTTCCAATAAACACGTGGAACCGATTGCCTAGACTGCAGAATTTTGCTCTATGTTTGCTGGGATTGGGGGCGTCTGGGCACGGACGCCTCCGTGAAGTAAGTTCAATAATCATTTCCATTTCTCATAATTGCATTGACTGGCACCCTTTTCTTGAGCGCTGAGAATTCTTTTTTTCTTTTCTTTTATATACAAATGAATTCACTGCAATCTGTGTCATCAATGCAACGTCAAGTACTCTCTCTCTTCCTTCCTGCAATAAAGAGTTAAACTGTTCGTTCGGCTCAAGTCTGTCGCCTGGAGTATCATCCCATCATCAACATACTGCACTGAGGTACCTCACTTAACGCTCCAGGAGCAAGAACTACTATCCTCATTTTTGTTTAGTTCTCCACTTTTAATATTTATTATTTCTGTCCTGAATGGGTCCCTACCAATATACGGCTGGTGTCAAGACAAACTAATATCTTCCCCTATCCGACTCCATGGGGAGCAGGCCATAATAGTTGCCTATTTTATTTATTTTTTACCACTGGCTTAAGTAGGCTTACAAGTTTCACCATCTGCCAGGAGGAGCAGTAGAGCCACCGTGACTACCATCTCATTTCTGCCCCGCTGCTTAAATGCCTCCTAGGTCTGGGTTGCTACACCTGCAAATAAAGGAGGAAAGGTGAGACCAGTAAAAAAAATCTCATCTGCAGCCACTGTCACCTGCGGAACAGGGGCGGCCTTGGATACACACGCCGTTCTCCACCAAACTGATATGAAAAATACTTCCAATAATTTGGCGCACAATCATCTAGTCACAAGATGAAAGATTTAAGGAAGTTTATTACAAAGAATAAGTAAATACAAAATAACAAAGTAAGTACAATTCTGGACCAGTCATTTAGGAGTTAAATTATTGCAACACATTTTTAGTCACATTGCATTGTTTTGGTTATAACTAATGATGAGCAATTAGTGAAATAATCGGCTTGTGTCATTAACGGGCTGATTTCACAAAAATCATTGGGAATTGAAAAACCGTTGATTCTGATTCCTATTAAAGTCAATAAGATTAAAAAATCACATTTACTAATTTGCCCCGAGAATGTCCAGAATGCAGCCAAAGCCCCCCAGATACAGAGGATACATCCACACATATGAGGAACACCATGCTCCTCCCACAAATTGGTCAAAATAGTGTACAGTGGTATGGGAGTCCTAAATCGAAAATTGTACCAAGGAATAGCAGGTGGGCTGCTGGTTGTAAAGGCAATGTCATAGATTTTACAAGGACAAATTCTGCCAGGTGAACACAACACTCAAGCACGGACCACCTCCTCCTCCAAGGAACAGCTGTAGAACTACCAAATATTACGCCAAGAGAGACAGCAGGTGGGCTGATTATTTTGGCTGATTATTTTAACAGCAATGTTTAAAAAGTTTGCAGAGGACAAATTCTACCAGGAGAACAGAAGAGCCGAGCCCGAGCCTTCTCCAAGGAACTGCTGTAGAGCTGCAGATGATTCTTGTGCTTTAGAAAATGTTTGTTTTTAGAGGAGGAGGAAACATGCATGGATGGAAGGAATATTCTGTAGCCCCTTCTCTTGTATCTGTTCCTATATTATTCCCCTCGTCTTCCTCTTCTCATGGTGCCCCCAAGAGTTCTGGGACATTCATCCTTCTCCACCTCTTTATACCCCCTTTAACACCCTTCAAATCGACCCAGATATCCATATGTGACAACATCCAACCTCCATAGAGCACTGCAGGTGGTAAATGCAAAAATGCTGTGCTAAAACCCAATGTGCAGCCGCTCGGCCATGGTACCCCTTTACATGAAGTTCCCTACGGATGTGTCAACGGCCTGTGAGACCTCCTGAGCGAGGGCAGACGATGTGTGTGATGTCTTCACAGCTCGTGCAAGGTGTCGTTGTCCACATTCTGTCAGTTTACGAGGTTTCCCTGAACATGGCAGCACCCCACACACCGGACGGCTTCCATCTCCCAATAACATGGCCAACAGTGGACTATGGAATCTCCAAAAGCTGCAAAGTTTCATACTGATTGGTTGGCGACATCCCACCACCAGACCCCGTTGTCAGCTCTATACCTGGTGACATCCCACTCCCAGACCCCGTTGTCAGCTCTACATGTGCTGGTATCCCACCAGACCCCATTGTCAGCTCTACAGCTGGTGACATCCCCCACCAGACCGTATTGTCAGCTCTATACCTGGAGACATTCCCCCACCAGAGCCCGTTGTCAGCTCTACACCTGGTGGCATCCCCCCACTAGACCCCGTTGCCAGCTTTTCACCTGGTGGCACCCCACCACCAGACCCTGTTGTCAGCTCTACACCTGGTGGCATTCCCCACCAGAGGCCGTTGCCAGCTCTGCACCTGGTGACATCCCACCACCAGACCCCATTGTCAGCTCTACACTTGGTGACATCCCACCACCAGACCCTGTTGTCAGTTCTACACCTGGTGGCATCCCACCACCAGACCCCATTGTCAGCTCTACACCTGGTGGCATCCCACCACCAGCCCCATTGTCAGCTCTACACCTGGTGGCATCCCACCACCAGACTCCATTGTAAGCTCTACACTTGGTGACATCCCACCACAAGACCCCATTGTCAGCTCTGCACCTGGTGGCATCTCACCACCAGACTCCGTTGTCAGCTCTGCACCTGGTGGCATCTCACCACCAGACCCCGTTGCCAGGTCTACACCTGGTGGCATCCCCCACCAGACCCTGTTGTCAGCTCTACACCTGGTGACATTCCACCACTAGACTCCATTATTAGCTCTACACTTGATGACATCTCACCACCAGATCCTGTTGTCAGCTTTACAACTGGTGGCATCTCCCCACCAGACCCCGTTGCCAGCTCTACACCTGGTGGCATTCCCCCACCAAACCCTGTTGTCAGCTCTACACCTGGTGGCATCCCCCAGCAGACCTTGTTGCCAGCTCTACACCTGGTGACATCCCTCCACCAGACCCCGTTTTCAGCTCTACACCTGGTGGCATCCCCCAGCAGACCTGGTTGCCAGCTCTACACCTGGTGACATCCCTCCACCAGACCCTGCTGTAAGCTCTACACCTGGTGACATTCCTGCGACAGACCCAGTTGTCAGCTCTACACCTGGTCACATTCCCCCGATAGACCCCATTGTCAGCTCTACACCTGGTGACATTCCCCCGATAGACCCCATTGTCAGCTCTACACCTGGTGACATTACCACCACCAGACACTGTTGTCAGCTCTACACCTGGTGACATTACCAGCACCAGACACTGTTGTCAGCTCTACACTTGGTGACATCTCCCCACCAGACCCCCGTTGTCCGCTCGACACCTGGTGACATCCCCCACCAGAGCCCGTTGTCAGCTCTACACCTGCTGGCATTCTTCCACCAGGCCCCGTTGTCAGCTCTACACCTGGTGACCTCCCCCCACCAGACCCCGTTGTCAGCTCTACACCTGGTGACCTCCCACCACCAGACCCCGTTGTCAGCTCTACACCTGGTGACATCCCTCTACCAGACCCCATTGTCAGCTCTACACCTGGTGGCATCCCCCCACCAGACCCTGTTGCCAGCTATACACCTGGTGGCATCCCTCTACCAGGCCCCATTGTCAGCTCTACACCTGGGGGCATCTGATGGTTTCTGTACTGGGATCTCCTGTGTGATCCTCTCCTTTATACTTAACGCTACACATCACCTGACAGCACAGGACTGCTGGGGGGCCAATACTTTTTTTTAAAATAGTGTATGTCAAATGCACAATATATTGACAATTAACGATTGGAAAAACTATATTGACAGTTTCCATTGATTACGCTTTTCCTCAATTGATATTCACAGTCTCTGCTGTTTTTGAGGAAGAATTCCAGGTCAAGGAGATTTTTTATGTCAAGAAGATAACAAGCAAGCTTTTCCTGCTCGTGGATTGGAAAGCTTATGGTCTAGAAGACAGATCCTGGGCACCCCAAGAAAATATTAATACTCCTGATCTGATCAATTAACTTTATTATGCAAAAAGGAGGGGTGAGAGGTACTATCCCGCTGCTCAGCTGGTTCTGCGGTTGCTGTCAGCCGCGCATCACACATATCCATCCGCTCGCTCCCTGTTCTCTGCCCAGGGGGCTCACATGTGCTCTTGTGTCCTTCCTAAAGGATCTCCCTAATCCAGTCCCCTACCAATTCCATTTCACTTTCCTCCATTTTTATTGAGGATGCCTAAGCAATCAGTTTTTACCATTGTGACAAAGCCACTGTACGTCTAGTTGTATTCAGACGCCTGTCTATTCCTGTCCGATCTTGTGCTCCCTGACCTTGGCTTCATTAACTGGACTTCCTATTTGCTTGCTGCCCACCCTGACCTTTGCCTGGACTCTGTTACTGAAGTTGTGCTGCCAGCCCTGACCATAGGTAGTTCTACAGTTACACCACAGTTCCCACCATCAGGTACCAGGGCTTGGCCCTGGGCAGCATCAGCAGCCACACCACCAAGACTATCTGCCTGTTTGACTGGGCTAGATGATGCAAGTCCGAGGACCATGAGGTACTGAGTAGTACCAGTTTGTGGGTGAATATAACGGGTTACTTAATGAAAGGTAAGAACCTAAATAAGCATAAACAGGTACCGCGGCAACCACAGAAAGGTATGGTTACATTTATGTGGGCAAATAAGCACCGGGCCCACACGAACATGACCCTGAGGGGTTAGGGACCACCAGGAACAGTGTCAGGATACGGACTCAGACTGGACAGACTAGCAGAGGACACAAACAGGAACTGCCTGATGACACACATCACCATGCATACCTGTACACATAAGCAGATGTTATAGCTATCAGAGTATAAGGCATTGGTTCATATATTGGCCAAAATACTAAAGCCCGCAAGCTGCGATCAAGGCTTCTTGTTGTCTTGTGGGTCCCTACACTAGAAAGACAACATGTACCAGTGGACCCCAAGGGCCACCCTAGCCCAGAACAACTAAGCAGGACAAAGCAGAGACAAACTCACAGAAAACAGACAGAAAATAAACGTAAGAACAGACATTAACCAACAAGACACCAAAACACACTCAGGCTAGCATGCAAGACAGAACAACAGAGAACAGGACTGTCCACACCTGATGTCTGGCCACCTGCACCGACACAGCACACACATAACACATATACAGGCATGCAGGACAACAAACACTGGAGTGAAGGTTACCAGCTTCCTCTTGCAGAGTGGCTGGTGTATATATATGCATCAGACCCGTGGGGATTGGTTGGCGGAAGGAACTCCACACCCAGCCAGCTCTATTATCCCTCACCTGTGAAGGTATGCTCCTGGAACACTGTAGAGCAACAGATCCCAGCAGCACAACCTGACAGGTATCGCCAGACACTGCCAAAACTGAACCGACTACTCAAGTGAAGAATCCGCCCGAAAAGGGCAACCCCACTATCAGGGGCAAGCCAAGTCTAAGTTCGAGCTGGAAAAGAGACTCCAATCATGAAATACTCTGGCCAATGCACTAGAGGACTGGGAATGAGATGCAAAGCTCTGGAACTACTAAATACAGAAGAACAAGCCACTGAGACTTGACTGGTAACACCAACAGCGTAGGGGTTTAAATAACTAAACAATAAAACTGATAGGCTGACTGATCTGAAGGACAGCCGAGACAGCCTATCAGTGTTGGAACCAAGGGGAGAAGTTACTGGGAAAGTTCAAGCAAGACGTGGTCTGAGGATGACGTGTGATTTCACCATGGTCCTGTGGCCAAGACCTAGAAGTCACGGCGCTTGTCAGTGCTGGGACACTATCTTTGCAAGTAATGACTTGGGGACCCTGCAGTGAAGGCCAAATCATATTTAGAAGGGGTCAATGGTGTGAACCGGGGTACATGAACTGCCACCTCCTTAGATAGCCACAAGTCAAATCAGTGGAAAGATGGATCCTCCTTTGCCTGTCTGACACAAGCTTCGTGGGAAGAAGACAGGTGAGTATGGTTTCTTTTGTTGTTTTATCCCATGGCTAGTTGTTCATTTATTGAATAAATGGGATGTATCACCTACATATTATTCCACTAGCTGAAACCAGAAGGAGATGAAAGGGAATCTGAAATCATTAAAAGGGGTTTACAACCTAAAGTATTTCTTTGTAAAACAGCTGGCAATGCTAAAAGAATAAAGATCTACTCACCTGTTTCAGAGCCCCGCAGCTCCAGCGCCACATGTGCACATCCTGCAGTCAGTCTGTATCCGGGATGCCACAGACTGCTGCAGACAGTCCCAGTGCACCGCTGACTCCAATCACTATGCTTACTGTGAGATGGTTACCCCACCTCTCGGACGGTGGCAGAGTTTACTAAAACAGAGAAATGTTCTCAAACTCCTGGCAGAGCAGGTAAGTCTCTCAAGAACACTTCTAGCAGCAGCCACTAGAGGGCACTTACTACATGTGAATTTGTGTAGTTTCTATTGACTTCAATGACACTGACGATCTAGTATAATGAAAACAAAGATCTGGTACCGTGTCGCCAGTAGAGCAAAATGTGATTGTTCTCAGCAAGAGAAACGACGTAATCTTGTAGATATGATACCTTTTAATGGCTAACAAAAATACATGATGTAATAATAGCGAGCTTCCGGACCAACGCAGGGTTCTTCTTCAGGCTTATGGATTGGATCTGAAGAGGCATGGATATTTATACACACTTATAACATACATACTTATGACAAGGCACAGATGTGGATGTGATTGGTTCGCACTTAAAATGAATTCTGCAACAGTAAACAAGTTTGCGCAGCACGCACCAAGTATGCAATGACATTGCAACGGGCCACCGATGGCCATGTACTATTCTGGCATCTATGTGTATAATACCAGTCAAGATACAGCATGCTACGATTTTTATTGCGTGCGTATTTTGCACAATATATGGGATCGACAGCATGGAGGCCAATGTCAGATGGGTACAGCGCATTTCACACGGTCATGTGAAGGAGCCATAAGAGTGTGAGCAAGAAGGTGCACATGACCAGGGCAAACGGAGTCGATGCTACTGTGACCTGACTCCAACACCATTCCCCATTCCCCCCTCAATTAAACACCAACTCAGTAATTTGGATTAAATATGGCCCCAGCAGCCATGTTTATTTACAAACCTAACATTAACAAATAATAACTAACCCCCTTTTAACTAATCCTGAGAGATCCCTGGAGCCCCACCACTGGACCTGTCGCCTCACCCTCAACCGCCGGAAAATAGTTGCACCTGTTGCAGTTCCGACTCAGGCGACACTATTCTCCTACCATTGCCCCTGCTGCTAGTCGACAGACTCGGGGGCCCACCACTCATCACCTCGCCCCAGGTCGCCTCATCCGGACCCCGAGGCCGGTTAGCCAAACTTGGCTAACCACACCCACCAACTCAGCACGGCCCGCCCTGCGAGACCCAAAGGCGACAGTCCACAGCTAAACCACTTAAAATAGGGGAAGGAAGCTATCCAGCCCCTGCTACCCCCCTACTATCCCTTTTACTGGCTCCAAGGGACCCCTCCACAGCCAGCACGACTTGACCCCCTCAAGCCTGCGCAGCCCGCCACCCCAACAAGGCTCTCTCGATCCCCTCCAACCACAAGTCTATCCCTATGTCGTTGAGGTGTACCCCATCCGACCTCCAATAATTCCCCACCCCAGCTTCCAAATCAATATGACGCACTGCTATTCCCCCATGAAACCCCACAAAGCAGGACACTTCTCTGTTTAATTTGATCCTCGCTTTGTTCAACCCCCTCACCGATAAAACCCCCCTCCAAACTCTCCTCGGAACTATCTCCGACCACACTACTAATAACCCTGGGTACGCCGTCATCAATCTCAGGATATCATATCTGATATCCCTTGACAGATCTCTAATTGGCCTCTGACCTAGATCATTTCCCCCTGTGTGCAGGACAAGTATATCTGGCACTGTATCAAACGCAACCCCCCTCTCTACCTCTTCCAACACCCTACCCCACGACAATCCCCTGATCCCTATCCACCTGACTACAGCCTCGGTACGCGGCAACCGCAACTGCCTCCCATCTCGCCTAGCTCTTGCTCGCTCTGCCCCCCAAAATACAAATGAATGCCCTAAAATCCACACTAAGGCGGGGAGGCGACCTGCAAGAAAAACAAACCATAATAAGTCAAAGATTTTTTATTTTTATAACAACTGAGGTCTGACGTACGACCTATATCGGCCCGACCCCCATCTGCCAATCCTCTTATCCTCCTCCTCCTCCATTCCCTGAACCGAGGCCTCCGTTGCCGCCCCCACTCTAAAGGAATGTGACCCAAATTGAGAGCTGTCCAGACCTATCGACTCTAGTGACTTCTTAAAAATTGCTGAAAACTGAAACCGCGACAAAAACCTTGCATTCTCGTGTTGAAAAAAGGGGCCATCGCCCCCCCCCCCCCCCCGCAACTGATAATACTCCTCCGACGAACTCACCGGGCACATCACTGCCCCCGGGACCCTCCCCAGTCGTAAAAGTTGACCGCGCCCCTCCTCATCCGTCTTTGACCGTCGAACCAACAATTCTACCCTTCTGTCCACCCATCTAACGTCTTCCATCTGCAACCCCCCCCCCCCTACAGATTTACTGGGCGAGACCAACTCTCCCACCCTTAACGCGCCAAAAAACGCGAAGGAAAAGGCAGCTTTAAAAAGTGACCGTTCAAAATTGACCCCACAAACTACTTCTATAGCCCCCCCTAACTTTACCAAAATATCAAACGACACTGGCCTCCCAGAATCCGCTCTCCCTTTTCCTCTCCTAAAACCCTTTAACGCTTGTCTAACCGTGACATTTTTTGTTACGTCCGTGATCCCCTCATTTTACACCCGAACGCTACCCCCGCCATAAACCTATTTACCCTTGCAACGGACCACCCCTCCTCTGAACTATCACCTAGCCAACTTAAAAGCACCCCCACCCTATCTTCTACTGAGCTCGCTCCCCTGCACTGTTCTAGCCAGCTTTCCCATTCTTGCCACGCTGCGCTGTAGGCCGCCCTCGTCCCCAGAGCCAGGGACCGCTCAATCAGGTGCCCCACTGCTCTCTTACCGCGCTCCATAGCCGATCCGGGCACTTCCTCCCTTTCCTCTCTGCTCTCGGCGCCAGCGATCTGAACCGCTCCCACTGGAAACAAGAGAGAGCATCCGCAATTGAATTATCTATGACCGGAACGTGCACAGCCACAATCCACATGTTCAGCGCTAAGGCCTCTAATACCAAGTGTCTCAACAAATTCACAACGGGGGGCGATGAGGCCATCAAATTATTGATAACCTGCACCACCCCCATATTATCACAGTGAAACCTCACCTTTCGATCCCGAAAGTGAGCCCCCCATAGCGCTATGGCCGCTACTATTGGAAAAAGTTCCAACAGTACCAGGTTACGCAACAGACCTTCGTGTCTCCACTGCTCCGGCCATTCCCCCGCACACCATCTGCCTTGAAAATATGCCCATAACCGCCGCTGCCCGCCGCATCCGTGAACAGCTCCCAGTCAGCATTCTCGCTCACTTCGGCCATCACCACTGACCTGCCATTATATTGTTTTAAAAATTCCCCCCCAAACCAGCAAATCCTCCTTGTGGCTAGCTTTTAACCTAACAAAATGGTGAGGGGCACTCACCCCTGCAGTCGCCGCCGCTAAACGCTGACAAAAAACCCGCCCCTTTCGCATTATCCTGCAGGCAAAATTAAGCTTGACCAAAAACAGACTGTAATCGCTGCAGCGTGATCTTTTTTGCCACCCGTGCGGCTGCCACTTCCGTCTGTAGGTTCCTCAATTTATCCTCAGACAAGCAGCACTCTAATGCCTCCGTATCGATGAGGATCCCCAAAAAACTTAGGGACGTCGTAGGCTCCTCCGTTTTCTCGGGAGCCAGCGGCACCCCGAAACGCTTCGACACCCACTGCACCGTACCCAACAATGTTGCACAGACCGGTGAACCCGCCGGCCCTACGCACAAAAAATCATCCAGGTAGTGGATCACTGACTGAATTGCAGCGGTATCTCTCACTACCCATTCTAAAAACGAGCTAAACGCCTCGAAGTAAGCGAATGCGATAGAGCACCCCATGGGCAAACAACGATCCGCATAAAATTTTTCCTCCCAACAACACCCCAACAGCCTAATGCTCTCCGGCGCCACTGGTAGTAGGCGAAATGCCGATTCAATATCGACCTTCGCCAACAACGCCCCTTTTACAAACTTCCTCACCCACTGCAACGCGGCATTAAATGACGTATAGACCACCGAACAGATGTCAGGGTCAATACCATCATTAACCGATGCCCCCTTCGGGTAAGACAGGTGATGAATAGTGATGAGCGAGCACCAAAATGCTCGGGTGCTTGTTACTCGAGTCGAACTTTCCGCGATGCTCGAGGGTCCGTTTCGAGTAACGCACCCCATTGAAGTCAATGGGCGACTTGAGCATTTTTGTATATCGCCGATGCTCGCTAAAGTTTTCATTTGTGAAAATCTGGGAAATTCAAGAAAGTGATGGGAACGACACAGAAACGGATAGGGCAGGCGAGGGGCTACATGTTGGGCTGCATCTCAAGTTCCCAGGTCCCACTATTAAGCCACAATAGCGGCAAGAGTGGGCCCCCCCCTCCCAACAATTTTTACTTCTGTAAAACCCTCATTAGCAATGCATACCTTAGCTAAGCACCACACTACCTCCAACAAAGCACAATCACTGCCTGCATGACACTCCGCTGCCACTTCTCCTGGGTAACATGCTGCCCAACCCCCCCCGCACGATGCAGTGTCCACAGCGTACACCAAAGTGTCCCTGCGCAGCCTTCAGCTGCCCTCATGCCACACGCTTGCCTCATAGCCACATCACCTTCATGTCTATTTATAAGTGCGTCTGCCATGAGGAGGAACCGCAAGCACACACTGCAGAGGGTTGGCAGGGCCAGGCAGCGACCCTCTTTAAAAGGGGCGGGGCGATAGCCCACAATGCTGTACAGAAGCAATGAGAACTCCAATCCTGTGCCACCTCCATCAGGAGCTGCACACGTGGGCATAGCAATGGGGAACCCATGTGCCACACACCATTCTGTCAAGGTGTCGCATAGCTCAATCCACACTGCAAGGGGAAAGCCGTCAGCGCTCTGCCCTCTACCCAAGTCAGTCAGTGTCTTTGTGCCAGACAGGTCAAACACCGCAATGGGAACTAAGTTTGCACCAACAGCATAGGTGGGTCCTAGGAAACCCAATACATGAACAAAAAATTGATCTGAGTGGCCAAACATGGCAGACTTGCACAGCGCCCACAGCATAGGCCTCGGCCCACAGATTTAGCAATCCTAGGCTGGAAGCGGACTTTCACTGCACCCAGGACATAGGCCTCTGCACAAACCCTCAGCAATCGCGGGCCTACAGCGGACTCCAATGCTAGCGTAGCTGTGCACGTCTCATTAGCGCTGTATTGCTCCTGTAGTTTGTCCCAATGCAGTGCCCCGGATAGTAGAGCTAACGTCAGATTAAATACAGGTGGGCTTCGGCCCACACTGCATGCCCCAGTCAGACCGGGGTTCTTTATAAGTAGACACAGGCAGGTACAACTCCATGTGGAACGACAGCATGGGTGGGTCCCAGGAAGCCACCGGCGGTACATAAATATATCCCATTGCATTGCCCAGCACAGCTGAGGTTACGTCCGATTAAATGCAGGTGGGCTTCGGCCCACACTGCATGCCCCAGTCTGACCGGGGTTTTTATACATAGACACAGGCAGGTACAAATCCCTAATGTGAGGTCCGTGTGGCCCCAAAGCATGGATGGCTCCCTGGAACCCACCGGCGGTACATAAACAAATCCCATTGCAGTGCCCTGGACAGTAGAGCTAACGTCAGATTAAATACAGGTGGGCTTCGGCCCACACTGCATGCCCCAGTCTGACCGGGGTTTTTATACATAGACACAGGCAGGTACAAATCCCTAATGTGAGGTCCGTGTGGCCCCAAAGCATGGATGGCTCCCTGGAACCCACCGGCGGTACATAAACAAATCCCATTGCAGTGCCCTGGACAGTAGAGCTAACGTCAGATTAAATACAGGTGGGCTTCGGCCCACACTGCATGCCCCAGTCTGACCGGGGTTTTTAATACATAGACACAGGCAAGTACAAATCCCTAATGTGAAGTCCGTGTAGACCCAAAGCATGGGTGGCTCCCTGGAACCCACCGGCGGTACATAAACAAATCCCATTGCAGTGCCCTGGACAGCAGAGCTAACGTCAGATACAATACAGGTGGGCTTTAGCCCACAGTGCTTGCCCCAGTCAGACTGGTAATATGTACCTTAACAGTAACCGCGTTGGTGGGAATGTGGTGGCGACTGCGGACCTAGTAGCGCGGTTTTATTTAGTTGGTTTTCGGAATGTGGCCAGGATTAAATGGGCCGTGGCGGGGGGATGGTGGGGGGGCTCTCTTGTTGTGTCGTTAAAGGTGAAATTCTTGGACTGCCACCAGACGGACCAATGCAAAGGTATTTGCCAAGAATGTTTTCATTGTTGGAGGAGGAGGGGGATGTTTTTGAGGCACTACGTGTCCTCGCCACGTGTCCGTGGTTATATGCACCTTAACAGTAACCGCGTTGGTGGGAAATGGCCTCGCCGCCATCATGTCTTTGGGAAGCCTCCGTTTCCACACCCCAGTGACATAGCATTAGCAGCGCTATAGGCGGAGCCCAGAATTAGTAACATTTCAGCGGTAGCATTAGGGACAGGCCCCAGTGTCGTGAATTTACTTTTGTGTCCACCGACTTGATCAATTTGGAATGTTTACACCCTTCCATATTAAAGGGGTGGTCTCGCGAAACCAAGTGGGGTTATACACTTCCGTATGGCCATATTAATGCACTTTGTAATGTACATTGTGCATTAAATATGAGCCATACAGAAGTTATTCCACTTACCTGCTCCGTTGCTAGCGTCCTCGTCTCCATGGTTCCGTCTAAATTCGCTGGCAGCTTGCTTTTTTAGACGCGCTTGCGCAGTCCGGTCTTCTCCATTCAGCACGAGCCGCTTCAGTGTGCTCCCCGCTACAGCTCTTCTGCGCATGCGCAGACGAGCTGTCACTGCTCGGGAGCGCGCTGGAGCGGCCATTCTGCACCATCCTCTGTTAGAGGAAGGTGCAGAAACTGGAGCTGCCCAGCGGAGAAGCCCAGCCCAGCCCAGCAGCCCCGAGAAGCCTCCCAGGTAAGTGATGGGTCGGGGGGGGCTGCCGCTGCGCCGGGCTGCGCCGGGGGGGGCTGCCGCTGCGCCGGGGGAGCTAGCGCTAGGCCGGGGGGGCTGTCGCTGCGATGGGGGGGGGCTGTCGCTAGGCCGGGGGGGCTGTCGCTAGGCCGGGGGGGCTGCCGCTGCGCCGGGGGGGGCTGCCGCTGCGCCGGGGGAGCTAGCGCTAGGCCGGGGGGGCTGTCGCTGCGATGGGGGGGGGCTGTCGCTAGGCCGGGGGGGCTGTCGCTAGGCCGGGGGGGCTGTCGCTAGGCCGGGGGGGCTAGCGCTAGGCCGGGGGGGCTGTCGCTGCGCCGGGGGAGCTAGCGCTAGGCCGGGGGGGCTGTCGCTGCGCCGGGGGAGCTAGCGCTAGGCCGGGGGGGCTGTCGCTGCGATGGGGGGGGGGGGCTGTCGCTGCGCCGGGGGAGCTAGCGCTGGGGAGCCGGGGGCTAGCGCCGGTTACCTGCTGTCTGGTCGGCGGCTGCGGGGCGTCTGGTCGGCGGCTGCGATGCGTCCGGTTGCCATGGAGACACAGCTGGCGGCGTCTCGGGAGCGCGCACGTCGGGCTGCAGCGAGCGACTAGGAAAGAGCCGGCGGCCATCTTGAGGAAAGTTTTATAACTTGCTGAAACGCTGGAACGGTAAGTACGAACCAGCTAGAAATGTCATTTACAGGGGGGCTTAGTAATGTGTGTTTAATGGGGGGGACTGGGCAAAAAAAAAAATTAACTGCTTCCTCGAGACATCTCCTTTAATTCTGAATTGATAATGCGCATAAGAAGTTTTCACACTGACACAGGTTCAGCATGTATAAGCTTCCTCAATTCTGCTTTAATGTTGGGCGCGTAGCCTCTTTTAAAAGAGTTTAACATATCTGCCCATCTGGGCAGGTCAAAGATTACATAGATACAACGTATTGTTTAATTATTGGATAAGCATCTTGCAATTCTTCCATCCTCCAGTCATCTGTTATTGGCCATCAGGTGGTGGATTAGATGAGTGGGTTGTCTTGGACCCACGTGTGGTTCCTTCGATATGATTGAATGTTACATCATGAACTATAAATTGCACAAACCTCCCATGTTATTTGCATACGTTTCCAGTAAAATTGCTTGGGTAATTATTGTGGTAGCTGTTTCAGACTGCGGTTATCTATGTCTGAGTTATACTGTCTTCTAAAGTTGCAAAACAGATGGAAAAATATAGCGTGTCTATACTATATATTATCTTGTCAGCGTTTTGAGAACAGAAGTTTCATTAGAGGAAGTAGATACATTGGATACATGAAAGAAGGCATATCTATATTTGTATTAGTAATGGAAAAATACTGGCATTTAGTATACAGAATAAAAACAGGTTCATTGTCCATTACCAAAGGCCCACAGTCCAGAATATAGATATATTGGGTTTCCACTACAGACCCCCCCTTGAAACTATCTGTTTCACTAAACTCGCCCAGCTTCGTCCCACCCCAATCCCCCACCGCTGACCCTAGACTTGCATTGTGTTGTAGGCTGGGGCGATCACTGCTATGGGGGTATAGGATGGTTCGACATCATCATATTCTGGATCCATGACGACAACGTTTGCGCTGACAGTGGGCTTTTTGTAGGACATCATAGTGAGTCAGGTGGAGCAGGCAGTCATCAGGGTCGGAATACACTGTATGCAACGACAAACAGAAATTAGGATGACTATAAAGGTGACAAATATAATTAATAACTTCCTTATCAGAATAAACTCTTGTGTAGAACGTTCTGAAAACTCAGTAGAGTGGCGGTCTTTCACAACTGTCGCTTAGGCTGTAAATGCCCCTCCGATACCTAGGTGTGGGTTCATGGCAATCGGGTCTTTGGTACATGTGGAGGTCTAGGCTACCACCTGGGATTTCGAGGCATTAGGTTAGGAGAGGTGTGGTTTTTACTATTTCAGGTAAACACTGCATAACTTGTGTAGAACCCGCCTTCTTGACGCTACCTCGATTCATCGACAAGAGTGCAAAATCAGGACTATCTAATGACTGATCAACATGACTGAACCCCTGTCTCATTAGTAAGTGCATGATCGTATCTATCAGTCTGGAAGGAAAAAACTACAAGGTGATTATTCCCACTTCCCTTTTCCAGACGCGACAAAGTAACAGGACCAGGGGCGTTGTAACACCGGCATGTTGCGTGGACATAAGCAGAGTGCACTGCAGATAAAATAAAGCAAAATCTTAGCGAAAACCTATCACAGTGTTCTAAATACACAATGTTTTAAAACTTACTTTTTCTATATTTTTCCCTTCTCCTGTTAGGTACCTTACTGAGGAAAACAGACTAAGGTTAGCTCTTTTTAGTTAGTGCGGTCAGCTTCTTAATGGCAACTGCGTCTTTACCTGCGGGTCACATGTTGTCTGGAATGTAGGTACAAGTCTCCCCTATCATCTTACAGACAATCCCCTTTTTGGCTAAAATCGTACCTAGTGCCATTCTATTTTGAAAAGTCATAGTCGAGGTAGGTCCTATTGGTCGACTAGTCCCTATAAGGCATCTCTAGTATAATTTATAAACTGCTGCTAATTATAATAAACATAATTAATCCAGTCAACATTTTATTTACCATAATGATCAGGAAAATGGACTCAAATCTAGCTTTAACGTGGTCTCTAATTTTTAAAAACTCGTCAGGTACCCCCCTTGGCTGTCCTATGACGTCAAGGTACATGTGTAGGTCAAACCTACCACCAGGAGCCTCTCTTCTCACTCTAGTGTGCTGTTACAATGCTAGTAGTGTGCACAGGTACGCACGGCGTGGGACTCCCTGATCTTCACCCACACCAATGTCCCTCCTGGAGATAGCCCGGATGGTGGACACGTCCAGGCCGCCTACACTGACCCTACACTACCTAGTGACAAGACTGGAAGGAACCGCCGTACCTATGCAGAAAACAAGGATAGACCAACATGACAGGATAACTACAGAACACAGCAGAGTTGGATCAAGATAAAGTAACTATTTACCTCATTATCCTCAATGCTGTCTGACAGGACGTGGAGGAGCATAAGGGCTTTACCAAGGCACACTCCCCTGTCCAATTACCTTCCAGACATGATGTCACATTATTTTACCTATGAAGTGTGTACCTTCGTTTACCTCATTCACTTCCGGTACCCTGCATCTGCAGATTACCTCATTCATGAGCTTCTGTGTGGTTACTTGCTCATTTACCTTAGTATCAGGGTGGGCCTCCAACCTGAAAAAGACTCGAGCAACAACAAGCACATATTCATACTCCCCAACAGGTGTGAGCTGAGTGTGGTCAAATTGGCAATCTATGAAATGGGTAGAGTGGTCAAGGCAAGTGTTATATGGCCGCCTTACTTCTGTCCTGACTCGCATATGGCAAAGACCATGCAAACTGGACAAATGATGCAGCAGCTACAGAGAACCTAGGTGTCACCCATTCTTGTTCAGTGTCGACGTCATTGCTGCTTTTGATTCTGTGTACCAGTTGGGCCATCATGGGGGACAGGGACCTCTGTAGGCAAGTTCTGCTGATTGTTCGCCATACGCCGTCCTGTTCTGTTGCTCCCGTCTTTTAGCCCATTTTGCTTTCCTCCCTCGTTGGCTTGTAACTGTAAAGTCCTTGACATATCAATGTCCAAAGTTTTATCAATGTCCAAAGTTTTTATCAAAGTCCAAAGTTTTTGCCACTGACTCATGCTGTCAGTATCTATTCTTCTTTCTTCCACGGCTTGAGGGCCGCTGCCTTTGCTGTGCTGTTGGCGAGGGTGTCGTCTCTCGCTTCTCCATTGTAGAAAATCGGTGTGAATTCTCCTTTGCCAGGTAGTAGTAGTAGGGCCTCCATGAGACTCTGCACCGCTTCACCATTCTTAATTGGCTGTCCTACTGAGATAACAAACTGTCTGGCCTTCCATATTGGGCCATAATCATGAGCTATGCCAAATGCATTCCAGGAGTCAGTGTAAAGAGTTGCCGTCTTACCTTCTACCACTCCACACGCCTCAGTGAGGGCCTTCGGTTCCGCTTCTTGCACTGGGGCATGCGGAGGCAGAGCTTCTGCGTTTAAGACATCTTGTTGTGTGACCTCTGCATATCTGGTTTGGAGTCATCAATCCTCACCCTGGTACCATCTACAAAAGAAAACTCAAAATATGCATCATTAACAGTGTATTCTTAAATTAAAAAAAGATAGCTGATCTGTCATACTCAGATCACCTATGCCCCCCTCCCCCGTTTGAACCGGAATACCTGATTACAAGAAGAGCAGCTGGGTTCAAGGTAGTACAACATTGGGAAGAAATATTAGGGGAGGCATGGAAAGAGCACATTGTAGCCGGATCTAATAGGCCAGAGATAAGTGCTTGGGTTGCACTTGCATGAGTATGTTCTGGGTGTCATTTGGGGTGTGGACTACTAGGGGGTAGTCCAATACCAACTTAGAAGATTTGTCAGCCATTGCCTGTACTGCTGCCACCGCAGAAACACATGAGGAAGCTCTTCGAGTCACTGGATCCAACCTCATGGAGTAGTATCTCAGTGGCCGTGGTTGTCTTTCGTGCTTTTGTGTCAATACTGTCGTATGGGCGGCAGTATGAAACAAGGCCCAGAAAGACAACCAGGGGTCGCGGCCCAGAAAGGTGCGGAAGTTGGCAACGGGTGTATGTACAGGTATGGCCTGGCCAGGAGAACTACCTTTCTTGCAGAACTTGGTTAGTCTTTGGAGGCCTCCAGGCCTTACAGCCATCTTCTGCAAGGGAAATTAACAGTGCAATCGTGGCCGGTCTGCGGTTTTTCCAAAGCATCAGCACACAGCACCTAACATGCGTGGCTGACCCTTCACCCCCTTTTTTTTTTTTTTTTAAACTAGGGGGATACTGTTTGACCCAGGGGTGTGTATCTGGGTCTCATATATATTATCATGGTGGGTATATTCAATTTCCCTATGCCTGTCTTGTGGGTGTCAGGAACCGTGGAAAGCTGAGTTTGAGACAGGAGAAAAAAAACTAAACTTTTTTCCTTATACAAGGGATGTCCCATTACATATACTTGCATCATCTAGCTCCACCCCTCTGAGTGTGGCTGTATA
The DNA here is from genome assembly GCF_035609145.1 of Eleutherodactylus coqui. Lineage (NCBI taxonomy): Eukaryota > Metazoa > Chordata > Amphibia > Anura > Eleutherodactylidae > Eleutherodactylus > Eleutherodactylus coqui. The sequence goes on from NC_089849.1 coordinate 127,115,356, forward strand.
CCTACTTCCTTATTTTCTCATTCAACGTTTGTAGTCCTCGGATACACATCACAACCAAATAAAGTCTTATGCATCACACAATTTACATTTTACAAATTACGGGTCAATCTGCCCCGTTTCTCCTGTGAATACCTGGCCTTATCACTACCTGCTTGCTTCCCATTCTTCGGCTTCTCTGCTTAACCTAGATCTACCTCTTACTCCCTGTAGTTTATTTATTTATTCTATATTGTCTGCAAATGTACTTTACTGGTGCTGGGACTACCGCACCAGTAACTTCCTGTTTTCAGAATCTCTCCCTCCCGTGACAGTCTCCTCTAACACAGAATGGAAGGGGACAGATAAACAGGATTATAAAATAAAATGTGGCTAATTTTACTTTTACAACAGTTTTGTCCCAGGTTACTGAGTGACTGAGTGACTATCTCCCTATTTACTGAACTGTTATATTGAACGCTGGTGTCTTTGGCATGTGTTGGTACTGACGCCATTCCAGCCCGCCTTCTCTTCCTCTGACTGACATTCAGGGAAATAACTCACTTGCAATGTAAACAATGAAAAAATATTCAGTCTTCTCTCTGCTATAAGGACAGAGAAAGGATTGAATTTTATGCCAAAGAAGCGAAGCAGGAATTAATAATCAGGTGTTTGTTTTTAATTAGAATGATCACATGTTTTTAAACACGGTACTATGTTGTAACTTTACGGTCACAACTGTTTGTAACTTTGTATTCTTAAGAGCCCCCACAGGATGTGAGTGGCATATAACTTTTTACATTTGTATGACGGACGTATAACAAAGATTAGATTACATAACAAGACATACGAACAGTAGTTTTATTTGCACAGCACATGAATTTGCTTCGCTTCTATTCAGTGTTACAGCACTTCCTCTTTTTAAATGAAGTAAGCAGCCTTTTTTTTTTCCTCACTAAACAAATTCAGTTAACCCTTTGTATACATTCATTACGGGCACAAGCCTATACTTTCAACTTTCAACAATTCACAGTTTAGCAGTCTGCCTTTAATAGAAGGGATCCAATCATGAACATCTAACCTATAAAGTCCCAACTCACAGCGCGCCGCTGTGTACGGTGTATTAATCTTGGCTATAACCCAGCCAATGCGTTCTCACTGCCGACAATCCCTTCTTACAGTTGAGCAGGACTGATACTAATTCTATATGACAGACAAACAAACTATTTCTATATAACAACTCAGCAGGATTAGCTCTACACAACAGACAAGCACACTAACTTTATATAACGGACAGGTAGGACGTTTAGAGCACACAGGAAGATTGCTTGATTAATCAATGATAACTTCACTCCCCACCCCTTCCACACTGTTCTGGAGGGTGTAAGAATTGGCCTTGGTACAATGTTTGTTGCCTTTCAGTTTCAATCATGGCAGCCAGATTCATGATTATAGAAGTCTCCTCAGACGCCGGACACAGTATGTCCTGCCCTAGAGTCTCTAGCATTTCTGTCGCTACACAGTTTAGTAATCTACCCCCAGACAGAGGGATCTACTCATGAACGTTCAAACGATAAACAAATATTTGTGGACACACACAAATAGACAGAGCACCAGTATGGCTGGCTTAGTCTAGCTGCCCCTTGGGATGCTGTCTGGCAGTTCCCTTTCTTCTAGGTCTTTTACCAGACTTTACCGAAGTAGCGATACCTGTCCAGACGTTTGACAGTTCCCTGACTCCTAGGTTTTGTAACCAAACCAGACCAGAGCAGGAACCCCTAGTCAAACTACCCTGACAGGTCCCTTACTCTGACCCGAGTAACACCGGACCACCGGTCCAGGGTCTTCCTTTCCCTTAGGGCAACTTACTGACCTCGCCAAGCGACCAGTACTCTCAAGACAACAGGCATGTAAACATTCCTTTTATATCTTATGACAGGTTCTTATCGAGTGATCGAGACTTATAAATACCTGTCGTGCGAATCCAAATCGATCGGCCTTGACACGGCACATAGGCAAGCCTGAACTCAGCCACACAGGTATAGATAATTAATTTATCTTACCGTGTTTTGATGATTTGTTGGGCCCGCCAAGTCCAAGGTCGCCTATGTCCGTGTCTTCTGTCCGAGCTCTATGGAACCTATCGATCACTCCCTGTACGGGCCACCAGCTGTCGTGGATTTACTTTTGTGTCCACCGACTTGATCAATTTGGAATGTTTACACCCTTCCATATTAATTCTGAATTGATAATGCGCATAAGAAGTTTTTACACTGACCTGTACAGGTTCAGCATGTATAAGCTTCCTCAATTCTGCTTTATTGTTGAGCGCAGCCTCTTTTAAAAGAGTTTAACATATCTGCCCATCTGGGCAGGTCAAAGATTACATAGATACAACGTCTTGTTTAATTATTGGATAAGCATCTTGCAATTCTTCCATCCTCCGGCCATCTGTGATTGGCCATCAGGTGGTGGATTAGATGAGTGGGTTGTCTTGGACCACGTGTGGTTCCTTCGATATGATTGAATGTTACATCATGAACTATAAATTGCACAAACCTCCCATGTTATTTGCATACGTTTCCAGTAAAATTGCTTGGGTAATTATTGCGGTAGCTGTTTCAGACTGCGGTTATCTATGTCTGAGTTATACTGTCTTCTAAAGTTGCAAAACAGATGGAAAAATATAGTGTGTCTATACTATATATTATCTTGTCAGCGTTTTGAGAACAGAAGTTTCATTAGAGGAAGTAGATACATTGGATACATGAAAGGGAGTGAATTTCTTACCGAAAATTCCTTTTTCCCGAGTCATCCTGACGGCAGACATGGAGGTTGCACCTTGACCTTGTAGGGACAGGAAGCAAGAGACTTCAAAAGGCTCCTCCTGCCTCCCATTCACCAGTGTCTTCTAAATTACTTACATGGACATGTCGTGGTTAACCAAGGAAGATTTTATTGCTCCGAGACAAAATTAACATGGTTAGTTCTTTTGAACATAAACAATAAGAGGGTAACTTACCCGGATTAACCAAATAAATTATGCACAAATTTACCGCATAAAACAAAAATGTCCAACATAGGAGCCTCTGGGCTACTGGTTCGCGCCCGCACAGGCGTAGGTACCACCGTGTGAATTTTCGGGAGGGAAATACGTGCCGTCAGGATGACTCGGGAAAAAGGAATTTTCGGTAAGAAATTCACTCCCTTTTCCCGGCGTCATCCTGACGGCAGACATGGAGTATACCAAATTAACTCTTAGGGAGGGACCACTGCTTGCAGGACCTTTCTCCCGAAAGAGAGATCGGAGGAGAGGTCCGTATTCAGCCTGTAGTGTTTTGTGAAAGTATGCAGGTTGGACCATGTGGCTGCCTTACAGATTTGATCTGGCGTCGCCATGGCCCTCTCTGCCCAGGAGCAGGAGACTGCCCTGGTTGAATGGGCTTTGAGTCCTTCAGGGATAGAACTGTTGCCGGAAGAGTAGGCCTGCTGGATGGTGGTTTTTATCCAGCGGCTAATGGATCTTCTAAAAGCCGCTCTTCCTCTGCCTGGCCCCTGGAATTGGACAAAAAGACAATCAGCCTTCCTGAAAGATGAGGTCTGTTCTAGGTAGCATAAAATGGCCCTCCTTACATCCAGGCTATGGTAGTCTCTTTCCCTATCGTTTTGGGGATTTTGACAGAAGGATGGGAGAATAATTTCTTGCTGTCTATGGAATTTTGAGGCTACCTTTGGGAGAAAGAAGGGGTCTGTTTTTAGTATGACCCTATCGTCCTGGATTAATAGGTAGGGTGTCTTACAAGATAGGGCCTGAAGCTCGCTCACACGCCTTGCCGTTGTGATAGCTACTAAGAACACAGTTTTGAACGTGAGGAACCTAATTGGTATTTGCTCGATAGGCTCAAAGGGGGGTTTGCACAGGTTTTGGAGGACTAAGTTTAGATCCCATGGGGGGACCATACTGCGGTTAACTGGCCTCATTCTCTCTGCTGCTTTCATAAACCTGCGGATTAGTCTATGCTCCGCTAGGGGCTGATCTAGGATGGCCGAGAGTGCTGACACCTGCACTTTCAGGGTTGCCGGTCTCAGGTTTTTGTCTACACCCTCCTGGAGGAAATCCAAAGTCTCCGCCACAGAAGTGTCGAGATTGGAGACTTCCAACCCCCTCCAGGAGGAGAATCTTTTCCAGATTTTATTATAGATAGCAGAGGTCACGGGTTTACGGGACTGGCGTAACGTCGCGATGACCCTAGAGGACAGACCTTGACTTAGTAGCGTCTGTTCCTCAATATCCAGACCGCGAGGTTCAGTCTCTCTAAGTTGGGGCACAGAACTGGACCCTGCGTTAGAAGATCCTTCCTGGATGGAAGGCGGATTGGTTCCGTGATGGCGAGTTTTAGGAGTACCGGAAACCATGCCCTTTTTTCCCAGTGTGAAGCAATTAGGATCAGTGTGATGTTGCTCTGCTGGACCTTCTGAAGAACCCTCGGGATCAGGGGTATGGGGGGAAAGGCGTATGCCAGACTGAAGTCCCAACTCTGGGAAAAGGCGTCTAACCCCTCGGCCCCGTCCTTCGGATCTAGGGAAAAGAAGGTGGGGCATTTTGAGTTTTTTCTGGTCGCGAACAAGTCCACCTGTGGACTGCCCCAGGTTTCTGCAATACGACGGAACTCCTCTTGATTCAGCGACCATTCTCCGGGGTCCAGGCGTCTTCGACTGAGGAAGTCGGCTGTCTGGTTCTGGGACCCCTTGAGGTGGACCGCTGTCAGGGATTGTACTGTGGCCTCGGCCCATCTGAAGATCCGGGCTGTTAGTTTCAGCAGATGAACGTTTCTGGTGCCCCCCTGGTGGCGAATAAGCGAAACGGCGGTCACATTATTAGAGAAGACTTTTATGTGTCTCTTCTTTAGAATATCCTGGGATCTGTGAAGCGCTTCCCAGATGGCCCTAAGTTCTCTGAAATTCGATGTCTGAGTACGCAGCGTCGGTCCCCACTCGCCCTGGAGCAGGCGCTGCCCCACTTGCGCTCCCCAGCCAGACTAGCTCGCATCGCTTACTATAGTGATGAAGGGTTCTGTCACCCATGGTGACTCAGCCTCTAGAGTGTCGGTTGACTGCCACCAGCGGAGGGACTTTAAGACAGATGATGACATGGGCATCCTCTTATCCAGGGAGATGGGTGTCCCATCCCAGTTACCCAGGATGGCTCTCTGTAGTGTTCTGGAGTGCGCCTGGGCCCAAGGGATAATGCCGATGCAGGAGGTCATGAGGCCCAGGAGCCTCATTGCGTCCTTAATTACCATTTGCTTTTTCTGGCCGCTCTACTGTGCTGCCAATCTAAGACTTTCCTGTCTGAGTGGAGGCAAGGACAAGGTCTGAGATACTGAGTCTAGCTGCACCCCCAGGAAGGTTTTCTGTGTTTCGGGGAGAAGACTAGACTTGGGGAAGTTGACTATCCACCCCAATCTTTGAAATAGAGAGATGACTCTGCTAGTGTTGTCTCTGAGGGTCTTGGATGAGGAGGCGATTACCAGGAAGTCGTCCAGGTACGGGATGATATTTATACCTGCTACATGGAGATGCGCCACCATCTCTGCCACTATTTTAGAGAATACTCGGGGTGCTGTAGAGATGCCAAAGGGTAGGCACTGAAACTGAAAATGGCGTACCCGACTCCCTATTCTGATGGCAAACCTCAGGTATTTATGGTGTTCTGGCAGGACTGGGACGTGGTAGTACGCGTCTTTTAAGTCGACGGTACTCATAAAGTCTCCTCTTTCGATCAGGGTTACCGCTGACCGAACTGTCTCCATTTTAAACCTTTTGTAGGTAATAAATTTATTCAGGCCCTTCAGATTCAGAATCATCCGAAAACTGCCGTTTGGCTTTTTTTATCAGAAATAGAGGTGAGTAGAATCCCTGGCCCTGCTCTACTGTGGGGACCCGAACTACCGCCCCCATTTGCAGCAGCTTAAGGATTTAATCTTTAAAGATATCCTGCATGGCAGGGGATTGTGTGGGGGTGATTCTGAAGAAATTGGGGGGCCGGGTGAAGAATTCTATCCTGTACCCCTGGACTATGAGCTGCAGGACCCACGGGTTATCTGTTATCTCTTGCCATTCTCGGGAAAAGTTCAGTAACCTGCCCCTCACCTGGTATTCTTCTATAGGGGTAGGGGTTGTTTTTATCTTACCCCTGCCTCCTTTGGGGTAGGACCAGCGCCCCGTTTTTCCTTTGCCCCGGTATGGCTTGAAGGATGGCTGGCGTTTGTAGGTAAATCCCGTTCTGGCTTGATCCGGGAAACTGAGTTTTGTCCGTGGCTCTTTTTAGGATCTCCTCTAAATCCGCGCCCAAAATGTGCTGGCCATGAAAGGGGATGGAACACAGTCTTCCTTTAGAGGCTGTATCTGCCTTCCATGTTTTTAGCCAGACTGCCCGTCTGGCCATGTTGGATAATGCGGCGCTTCTGGCCGCCAGCCTCATGGACTCGGCGGATGCGTCTGCCAGGAAGCCTGTTGCGGACTTTAGTAAAGGCATACATTCCAGCAACGCCTGTCTGGGGGCCTTCTGCTTAATTTGGTCATCTAGTTCCCCTAACCAGAGGAACATCGACCTCGCCACGGAAGTCGCTGCGATGTTGGACTCTAGCGTGTAGGCCGTCGTTTGCCAGGCCCGTTTCATCAATGCATCAACCCTGTTGTCCAATGGGTCTCTAAGATGTGAGGAGTCCTCAAATGGCAGGGCTGTCTTTTTTGCCATTCTGGCCACTTGTGCGTCTACTTTAGGGACCTCTTCGTAGACACTCACATCCTCCTCCGCGAAGCGGAGTCTTTGTTTGTACTCGCGGGACAGGAAGAGATGTCTGTCCGCAGTAGCCCATTCATGCATGATTACTTTTTTCAAAGTATCATTGACCGGGAACACGATGCGATTCCTTGGCCTGAGCCCGCCGAACATGTCGCCCTGTACGGACCTAGGCTCGACCACATCTTCTAGCTTCATTGTATCCCTGACGGCTCTAATCAGGTCATCCAGGTCCCCGGATGAGAAATAATACTTCTTATTCTCATCCCTGGTGTCAGAGGGACGGTCTGAGAGTTCGCCGTCTGACAGGTCGCCCGGGGATTGCTCAGAGTCTGAGCTCGACAGCAGTATGTGGCTTGCTCTTTTAGTGGCCTTTCTTTCCCGCTGGGCTGGGGGGAGGCTGGAGATCGATGCCCGGCCCTCCTCCCTGACTAGGGATCTAATATCCTCCCTAAATGCGGCCTGTTCATCCGTGAGGATATTTGAAGTACAGTCTTGGCATAACGGTTTTTTTGTACGCCTCATCTAACTTTTTGAGGCACAGGGCGCATTTCTTGTACTTTTTTCCTAAGGTCTTGCTTAGACCGGGTGGATTCCCTGTCCTGCAAAAGACACATGCATGCACATAAGGGAAAAACCCCTACACAATGTTAATCCCTGGGCATAACATTCCTGCAGCAAGTCACACTTACGGTTTGCAGGGCTTCCATCTCGGATTCCTTTGTAGTCATACTTGCCAAAAGTGTAGACAGGATCAGGCAGACAGATAAATCCTTCTCTGAAGGTAGGCTGTCAGTGGAAGCTTGCCGGGGGGGGGGGGGGGGTGTCTCCATTTTTAAATCTCCCGCTGTCCGGGTCAGCTGACGGCGTCTGACGTCACCGCGTCACGCTGCGTCCTTGGCTCCGCCCCCCGACGTTGCGCGCGGCCGCGCCGGCGTCCTGGAGTAGAGAGGCTTCTGAGCCTATGGCCCGCTGCTCTCCCTGGTTGAAAGACGCTGCACGGAGCCCCGTGCACGATGCAGGAGTGGACTCAGGGACCTCTGGTCCGCCGCTCCGATGCGCTGCGGTGGTGATCCCCGGGCGGTCAGACCCGTGGCCTGCCGTGCTCCCGGACCGCGCTGACTCTCCGGAGGGGAGGTAAGCGGGGAAGCAGCCCTATGGACCGTCCGCCCCGCTGTCAGCAGATTCCTTTCTGGAGAAGGTGAGAGGGGAAGCGGCCCGTGGACCGTCAATCCCGGTGTAATCCTGTAGCTCCCTGGAGGGAGCACCTCTTGCATGTCCCTGTAGGGACAGGAAGCACTGGTGAATGGGAGGCAGGAGGAGCCTTTTGAAGTCTTTTGCTTCCTGTCCCTACAAGGTCAAGGTGCAACCTCCATGTCTGCCGTCAGGATGACGCCGGGAAAAGAAGGCATATCTATATTTGTATCAGTAATGGAAAAGTACTGGAATTTAGTATACAGAATAAAAACACGTTCATTGTCCATTACCAAAGGCCCACAGTCCAGAATATAGATATATTGGGTTTCCACTACACCAGTAACATATCACTAGCAGCATTAAAGGGGGAGCACAGTATTAGTTCCATTTCAGTAGTAGTAGCAGTCCAGATAGGCCCCAGTAACAATTCCGAAGCAGCAGTATAGGGGGAGCGCAGTCTTAGTTCTATTTCAGTAATAGTAGCACTCAAAACAGGCCCCAGTAAGAATTCCGAAGCAGCAGTATAGGGGGAGCACAGTCTTAGTTCCATTTCAGTAGTAGTAGCAGTCAAGACAGGCCACAGTAACATTCCCGTTGCAGCAGTTTAGGGAGATAACAGTCTCTTTCACATTTCAGTAGTTGCAGTATAGACAAGGCCCCAGTTATTTATTTATGTAGCAAAAGTGTAGGCCAACCCCACACACCTTGCTGTACCATGAGTGCAGGCGAAGCCCATAAAAATTACTAGGATTACACTGTAGGCGAGGGCCCAAAAAAATTGGTGTACCAACAGTACAAATGTACCTCAGAAAAATTGCCCATACCCAACCAAGAGGGCAGGTGAAACCCATTAATCGCTTTGGTTACTGTGGCTTAATTTATAACTAGGCCTGGAGGCAGCCCAGTTAAAATAAAAATTGGTTCAGGTGCAAGTTTCAACGCTTTAATGAGAATTGAAACGTATAAACATTGTTTACAAAAGTAATATGACTGAGCCTTGTGGGCTCAAGAAAAATTGCTCATTCAGCGTGATTACGTGAGGTTTCAGGAGGAGGAGCAGGAGGAGGATGAATATAATACACAGATTGATGAAGCTAAAAGGTCCCCGTTTTTGATGGTGATAGAGAACGATACTTCCATCCGCGGGTGCAGCCTACGCATTGTTTAGGTACCGCTGCTGTCTGCTGGTGGAGAATAGAAGTCTGGGGAAATCCAGGCTTTGTTCATCTTTAGGAGTGTAAGCCTGTCGGCACTGTCAGTTGACAGGCGGGTACGCTTATCCGTGATGATTCCCCCAGCCGCACTAAACACCCTCTCTGACAAGACGCTAGGCACCGGGCAAGCAAGCACCTCCAGGGCATACAGCGCGAGTTCAGGCCACGTGTCCAGCTTCGACACCCAGTAGTTGTACGGAGCAGAGGCGTCACGGAGGACGGTGGTGCGATCGGCTACGTACTCCCTTACCATCCTTTTACAGTGCTCCCGCCGACTCAGCCTTGACTGGGGAGCGGTGACACAGTCTTGCTGGGGAGCCATAAAGCTGGCAAAGGCCTTGGAGAGTGTTGCCCTGCCTGCGCTGTACATGCTGCCTGATCTCCGCGCCTCCCCTGCTACCTGGCCCTCGGAACTGTGCCTTCAGCCACTAGCGCTGTCGGATGGGAATTTTACCATCAGTTTGTCCGCCAGGGTCCTGTGGTATAGCATCACTCTCGAACCCCTTTCCTCTTTGGGTATGAGAGTGGAAAGGTTCTCCTTATACCGTGGATCGAGCAGTGTGTACACCCAGTAATCCGTAGTGGCCAGAATGCGTGTAACGTGTGGGTCACGAGAACGGCATCCTAACATGAAGTCAGCCATGTGGACCAGGGTACCTGTACGCAACACATGGCTGTCCTCACTAGGAAGATCACTTTCAGGATCCTCCTCCTCCTCCTCAGGCCATACACGCTGAAAGGATGACAGGCAAGCAGCATGGGTACCCTCAGCAGTGGATCCGGCTGTCTCTTCCCCCTCCTCCTCATGCTCCTCCCCCTCCTCCTCCTCCTCCAAAACACGCTGAGATATAGACATGAGGGTGCTCTGACTATCCAGCGACATACTGTCTTCCCCCGCATCCGTTTTCGAGCGCAAAGCATCTGCCTTTATGCTTTGCAGGGAACTTCTCAAGAGGCATAGCAGAGGAATGGTGACGCTAATGATTGCAGCATCGCCGCTCACCATCTGGGTAGACTCCTCAGTTTCCCAGGACCTGGCAGATGTCTGCCAACCAGGCCCACTCTTCTGTAAAGAATTGAGGAGGCTGACTCCCACTACGTCGACCATGTTGGAGTTGGTATTCCACTATAGATCTACGCTGCTCATAGAGCCTGGCCAACATGTGGAGCGTAGAGTTCCACCATGTGGGCACGTCGCACATCAGTCGGTGCACTGGCAGATTAATGTTGCAGGGTCCGCAGGGTGGCAGCGTCCGTGTTGAACTTGCGGAAATGTGCGCTGAGCTGGCGCACCTTTCCGAGCAGGTCGGACAAGCGTGCGTAGCTTTTCAGAAACCGCTGAACCACCAAATTAAAGACGTGGACCAGGCATGGCACGTGCGTGAGGCTGCCGAGCTGCAGAGCCGCCACCAGGTTACGGCCGTTGTCACACACGACCATGCCCGGTTGGAGGCTCAGCGGCGCAAGCCAGCGGTCGGTCTGCTCTGTCAGACCCTGCAGCAGTTCGTGGGCCGTGTGCCTCTTATCTCCTAAGCTGAGTAGTTTCAGCACGGCCTGCTGACGCTTGCCCACCGCTGTGCTGCCATGCCGCGCGACACCGACTGCTGGCGACGTGCTGCTGCTGACACATCTTGATTGCGAGACAGAGGTTGCGGAGGAGGAGGAGGAGGAGGGTGGTTTAGTGGAGGAAGCATACACCGCCGCAGATACCACCACTGAGCTGGGGCACGCAATTCGGGGGGTGGGTAGGACGTGAGCGGTCCCAGGCTCTGACTCTGTCCCAGCCTGCACTAAATTCACCCAATGTGCCGTCAGGGAGATATAGTGGCTCTGCCCACCTGTGCTTGTCCACGTGTCTGTTGTTAAGTGGACCTTGGCAGTAACCGCGTTGGTGAGGGCGCGTACAATGTTGCAGGAGATGTGGTCGTGCAGGCCTGGGACGGCACATCGGGAAAAGTAGTGGCGACTGGGAACCGAGTAGCGCGGAGTCGCCGCCGCCATCATGCTTTTGAAAGCCTCCGTTTCCACAAGCCTATACGGCAGCATCTCCAGGCTGATCAATTTGGCAATGTGCACGTTTAACGCTTGAGCGTGCGGGTGCGTGGCGGTGTACTTGCGCTCGCGCTCAAACAGTGACGCTAGCGACGTCTGGACGCTGCGCTGAGAGACATTGCTGGATGGGGCCGAGGACAGCGGAGGTGAGCGTGTGGGTGCAGGCCGGGAGACGGTCGTGCCTGTGTCCCGAGAGGGGGGTTGGATCTCAGTGGCAGGTTGGGGCACAGTGGGAGAGGTAGTGGTGCAAACTGGAGGCAGTGAACGGCCTTCGTCCCACCTTGTGGGGTGCTTGGCCATCATATGCCTGCGCATGCTGGTGGTGGTGGCTCCCCGGCTGATCTTGGCGCGACAAACCTTGCACACCACAGTTCGTCGGTCTTCTGCACTCTCAATGAAAAACTGCCACACCTTTGAGCACCTCGGCCTCTGCAGGGTGGCATGGCGCGAGGGGGCGCTTTGGGAAACAGTTGGTGGATTATTCGGTCTGGCACTGCCTCTACCCCTGGCCACCGCACTGACTCTTCCAACCTGCCTACTTGCCTCCCCCTCTGAAGACCTGTCCTCAGTAGGCTTAGCAAACCAGGTGGGGTCAGTCACCTCATCGTCCAGCTGCTCTTCCTCCGAATCCTCTGTGCGCTCCTCCCTCGGACTTACTGAAATTACTACTACCTGACTGATAGACAACTGTGTCTCATCGTCATCGTCCTCCTCACCTACTGAAAGCTCTTGAGACATTTGCTGGAAGTCCCCAGCCTCATCCCCCTGACCCCGGGAACTTTCCAAGGGTTGGGCATCGGTCAGGACATACTCCTCCGTTGTGAGAGGAACCATTGCTGCCCAATCTCGGCAGGGGCCTGAGAACAGTTCCTGGGAGTCTGCCTGCTCCTCAGAATGTGTCATTTTTATGGAGTGAGGAGGCTGGGAGGAAGGAGGAGCAGCAGCCAGAGGATTCAGAGTTGCAGCTGTGGACGGCGTAGAACTCTGGGTGGTCGATAGATTGCTGGATGCACTTTCTGCCATCCATGACAGGAGCTGCTCACACTGCTCAGTTTCTAATAAAGGTCTACCGCGTGGACCCATCAATTGTGAGATGAATCTGGGGACCCCAGAAACTTGCCTCTCTCCTAATCCCGCAGCAGTCGGCTGCGATACACCTGGATCAGGAGCTCGGCCTGTGCCCACACCCTGACTTGGGCCTCCGCGTCCTCGCCCCTGTCCACGTCCTCTAGGCCTACCCCTACCCCTCAGCATGGTGTATTACGAGTAGAGCAGAAACAGAATGCTGTAATTAAATGTGCCGCTTATTGGTCTGTGGTTGGAGGCTAACTTCGCTTACGGAACGCACAGCGGAGCCAGGAAACAATTATGCGCAAGGCTGGGTATTAATCAGCGACTACTCCCCCCAGCAGGCACGGCGTAAACTGAAGACGGTCACTGCCAAGCCAAATATAGTATATTTTTAAACTTTTTCGGAAAAAGACCACTGCCTCTGATATACACTGTATTTCGATTTCCCTGTTGGAGGATGACTGTGGTTACTGAAAGCCCAGTGCAGCCAGGAAACAATTATGCGCAAGGCTGGGTATTAATCACCGACTACTACCCCCAGCAGACACGGCGTAAACTGAAGACAGTCACAGGCAGGCCAAATATTGTATATTTTTCCACTTTTTGGGAAAAAGCCCACTGCCTATATAGCCAGTATACCTCTTTCCCTGCCTCACCAGTACTGCCCTATACTCTGTAAAATGACTGCAGACTGAGGACGCTATGGTCTGCACGCCCGATATAGAAAAAAAAAAAAATTGTGCAACACTGCTAAAAGCAACCTCAACAGTACTGCACACGGTCAGATATGGCCCTAAGAAGGACCGTTGGGGTTCTTGAAGACGAATATAACACCTAACACTCTCCCTATAGCAGCTACAGCAAGACAGCACTTTCCCTGATCTCTGTCAGCATGCATCTGTGGCGAGCCGCGGGCGGGGCAGATTTAAATACTCGGGTGTCATCTGATCTCCCCAGCCACTCACTGCAGGGGGAGTCACAGGAGGAAGTTGTAATGCCTTCCCTGTGTTTCTATTGGCCAGAAAAGCGCGCAAATTTCTCAGGGAAGGAAATGTAATGGAGTCGAGCACCTCGTGGTACTCGTCTCGAGTAACGAGCATCTTGAACACCCTAATACTCGAACGAGTATCAAGCTCGGACGAGTACGCTCGCTCATCTCTAGTGATGAATCAACCGAAACTTGTTCGGTTCCTTTTTAGGGACCACCCCCAGCGGAGACACTACAAAATCCGGCACCGGAGGCTCTAAAAACGGCCCAGCCATTCTACCCAAACTGACTTCTTTCCCGATTTTTTCCCCCACCACCCTTGGATGCTCCCGCGCCGAACGTAAATTTTTAACTGAAAATGGGACGCAATGAGCCGGAGGAGGGATAACAAACCCCTCCCTAAAACCCTTTAACAACAAATCTGCCTTTTCCCTATCCTGGTACCTATTTAAGAAGGGCACCATCTCTTCCACCTTCACTGGGGTCGTCCCTTTTAGGAACACCCCCTGCCCCTCTCCCTCTAGCCTTTTTAAAACATTTGGCTGCTCCATGGGACCCGGCATTACAGTGGGAGCAGGCATGCTTAAATTTGCATGTCGCCCCGAATTTACATTGGCCCTAGTAGAATTGCCAACAATAAGCCAGGTCTATTTCCGCTCGCCTGTCCCGTTCCTGATGTGGAGGCCAGGCCCGAGGGCCAGGCGCCCACTTGAAAAGGCTGCCCCAAACGTGCCGGGGCCATGACCCTAAGCCACAGCCCAATATCCTTCTGATCCCATCTAATGGAGGGGCGCACCGCCTTACGCTGCCTGAATTGCTCGTCATAGCGGAGCCATGTCTGGCCCCCATAAACCCGATAGGCTTCACCTATCGAATCCATGTAGCAAAAAAGGCCGGAACAATTCTCCGATGCTTTTTCCCCAATGACGCTTGCTAAAATGGCAAACGCCTGAAGCCAATTAGTAAATGTCTGGGTAATCAGGCCGCACCTACGCTTCTCTTCTTCCTTTTTAAATTCTGTCCTCTTCCCCTTGTCCCCCCTTCGGCGTTTCCATTGTCCCCTTGTCAAGATTGAATTTCTCCAAGGGGAGGAGGGAGAATATCTCCACATACTCGTCCTTCCAAATCTTGCCTCTAACTTCTTTCTTCAAGTGGGCCCCCAGGGGCCCCTCGAAGCAAACGTACACCTCCCCCCTTGCCCGGTCATCGAGCCTAACCCCATCCCCTTCTTTCTCGGTCTGCACCGCAACTGTTGCTGACCGCCCTGCCTCTACACCCCCGCCAACGTCCTGTGTACTTATTGACCCTGCAGATGTACTTGCATCCACCCGCCACGCCGATACCGCTGAAGGAGGGGGACTCAATACTGATCCCCACGCCGCCTGGCCACCCCCAGTCCCACCAGCCGAGCCTGCACTTGGTGAGCTCGCAATGCTGGATGACGCAGCAAGCAGCGACCTATCCGCCGCAGCAGCCCGCACGGCCTAAGCAGTCCCCCCCCCACTCTCACGCATTAGCAAGCCACACAACACGCCGAGCAGCAACCCCATTTCCCCCCCCCCACTCAAAACACTCGCTAACACTGCGCCACCCGCCGGCAAACGCGCCCCCACCCCCGTGTGCGCTAACTGGCTTTCTGCGTCAGACATACACCACATACAGTTCTCACCTGGCTGCGTCGGAGCTGTGGGCCCAACAGCCGCTTCTCCCCTGTCCTGACGTTCCGCGCCGCCGTCCTCCTGGTCGCTGCTCCTCTCGGCCGCCGTGCTGCTCTCAGGCTGTAACCGCTCTCCGTGGTTGCCAGCCGCTCTTCTCGGTTCCATCTTCCTTTTGTAAGTGCCTTAGGCCTCTTCTTTTCTTCACCCCGCTGCACTGTCTTCTACCCGCCGATTCTTCTCCTCCTTCAGGCCTTCTCCCGGTCTTCTTCTAGGGCCCCTTTTCTCTTCTCCTGGTTCAAGCTCCAATCTTCTCCTGGTCTTCCTCTGTGGTCTTCACTTTTCTACTGGTCACTGCTTTATTCTTCTCCTGGCCTTCCTCTGTGGTCTTCACTCTTCTACTGGTCACTGCTTTATTCTTCTCCTGGTCTTCCTCTGTGGTCTTCCCTCTTCTCCTGGTTACTGCTTTATTCTTCTCCTGGTCTTCCTCTGAGGTCTTGACTCTTCGCCGTCTCCTTGGAAGTGAGTCTACCCCACCTAGTTTTCCCCTTTTGACTCCCTCCACCTTTCTAGCAAAATCCTAGCTATTAACCCCTTCCTCCCCGTTACCTGGTCATGTCTGCCTCTGCCTATGATCCCTGATCTCCGGCTCCGGCAGTTCTTTAGATTCATTTACAGGCATTTTTGGATTTAATGCGATGCGATCTGGACCACACACGCACGTTTTTTATTTAATCACCTATTCTGTCGTTATTTACAGTGACATTTGGCGCTATGAATAGACCTTATATATACCTGTGAAAGGGAGTCATTAGGGCCTCATGTCCACGGCAAAAAAAGACATTTTAAAAACCGAGTGGGTCTCCTGCGCGTGCAATCCGTGCCCATAGGGAATCATTGGGCACCCGCAGGTAATGAAATACCTGCGGATGTCATTTTCCCCCAGCATGCGGAAGACGGGAAAACAACCAGAGCATGCAGCATTTTTGTGCGGTTTTCCCACACGGATGGCTCCCGCCACTTCCATTGAAGCCAATAGAAGCTGTCCAGATCTGCAGTACAAACGCAGCTGTCAATGAGTCCGTTCCGTGGTGCACAGGAAAGCAGGAGTTTAAAAAAAAAAAAAAAAAAGATGACACGGCGCATGCGCCTGCAATGCCACTGGAGTCCCAAGAAGAAGCCGTGCAGAAGAAAGAAGATCCGGCCTGCACAGACGAGAGCCCCGCAGCGTCCAGACATGGGAGTATGTTGTATTTTCGGGTCTTATGTGTGCGGGCCGGGTGGAATCCACTGCAGGATTTTGCATGGGGAAAGCGTGCGGGGCCGTCACCCCCCACCAATCCACAGGGAGAACAGGACATCAGGGAACAGGATTCCTAGATTTCCTACCCTCTTCACTGTGGAGTTACGGCACCTGCTTGGATGTTTCCATCAGCCCCATTGAACTGCACATGCTTGGCCAGCACTGTGGGGATCCCCTGTAGTGACAGGGGAGTGCAGGGACGGCAGTCCCATTCCTCAGATCGGCGAGTGTCTCAGCAGGGAGACCACCACCTCTTAGGAAGTTATACCCCATCCTGTGAATAGGGAATAACTTACAATTGTACAAGCCCTTACAGCCCCCTCTACCAGTCGGACGGCACGAAACAGGGAGTTCATAATTGTCCACATTAGGAACTTTCATTGTGAAGGAGATAATTTGTTGATTAACAAACGATATGAGTCGGAGCAGATGGAGTCCCAGGAAGGACCATGTAGTAGGTCCAGTATTCAGGACCCGCAGCTTGGGGAGTATAGAACATCTACTTCCCTTCCCCAGGTTAGTGCTGGAGCTACCAGTATATTAAAGCCCAAGTCTAAGGCCAGGGGTCCCGCAGCAGCCAACCCTGTGCCCAGCCGGCATCCACGCGTACCTGTGTTCTTTTCTCTACTGCAGATGGTCCCCCCAGCTCGCCATCCGACATGCGCAGTACAGATTTTTATATATTTTTTAAACTCCTGCTTTTCCCGCAGAATCTGGTACTTGTTCTCAATGTCAATCGCGGATGGGCCACGGGTCCGTCAATTTTCATTTACTTCAATAGAAGCCGTCTGTGTGGGAACCGCAGTAAAATGGAGAATACTGCGACTTCTCATCCGCGAGCAGAAACTGAAATTGGTCTCCGCTCGTGTGCATGAAGAATCATTTTTCCATAGCATGCTATGGAGGGATCCGAAGGCAGTCGCCCGCTCCAGATTCCGCAGCACAAATCTGCCTGTGTGCATCCGGCCTAACTGTCTGGATCCTGAGCTGTGACACTGGTGAATCCCAACGGCTCTTAATGAGTTCAATGGGGTCTGTCAGGATTCTGCTATGTTTTTATGGCAAAAATCTGTCTGCGGCTCCGATCAGCAGCTCGGATGTATGACAATGGGCTGACCGAGGCCCTCAGCCACTGCTCCAGGCTCTGGGAGACCTTTAGTAGCCGGGAGCAAGGAGATTTTAAATTTTCCAGTCGGGGGACATCGCCGAAGGCCTTAGGTAAGTAATTTCACCCCCCTCATGGATCTGGGACAGGAGGTGAAATGACCTTTTTTCATTTTACATGATCGCCGTTATGCATTGGATAATGGTGATCACGTGACCAGGCACCGCATACCACTGCCCCCATGAAATCTCCAGGCTCTCAGCTACTTTTTTCGTTAGCCAGGAGCAGGGAGATTTTAAATTACACCAGCAATCCGTGGCTTTTGCGCATGTGTCCACCAATCTGATGACAGGCGCGTGCACAGGTCTGTGGATAAATCCGGGAACCTTGGGTACATAATTTCATCTCCCCTCACAGAAATGATCCGTGAGGAGAGATGAAAAAGCGTTTATATATTTTTTTAACTTCACATCGGTTCCCGGTGACATCCCCCGCTCTTGGCTCCGGGAGCAGAGAGATTGTAAACCATCCCGGGCTCCCAGGCCTTCTGCGTATTCACCCCGCATTTTACGTCTGGTGCGCATGTGCAGAAGACGGCTCTTGGAAGGACCAGAATGCTGCGGGACATCGCGGAGTACGAAGGTGAGTACTTTCAGCTCCCCTCATGTATCTGATATGTGGGGGAAGCAGGAATTTTAACTCTTTTTTTACTTTTATGCCATCTCTGTAACTCAGATACCGCGGCCCCGTAGACAGCTCCAGGCTCTTGGCTAGCCGATAGCAGGGAGCTGTCAGCCGCACACACCCCGGGCACTAACTCCACAGTCACAGCTGGGTGGAATAAGGCCCAGCTGATGAGGCAGTCAAAGGGCGTATACGCGGAGGCTAAGGGTTTAACACGCAAGAGCTCTGTCCATATCGCTGTCAGATAGACACTTGCCCCTGTGAATGCATACGGAAATAGTAATGTTTAATGAGATTTTAAAAAAAATGCTATTAACAAGTGTAATAAAAAAAAGTCAGCAAATACGCTACAAATGATGCCTAGTATAAAATATATAGTATACATATAAGATATGAGAGATCCACACAACACCGGAACCCCAAGAACTAATAAAACGCATATATATATATATATATATATATATATAAAGGTGAGAGATCCACAGAGCACCGGAACCTCAAGAACTAATATATCACATACATATAAGATATGAGAGATCCACACAACACCGGAACCCCAAGAACTAATATTTCACATACATATAAGATGAGAGATCCACAGAGCGCCGGAACCCCAAGAACTAATATATCACATACATATAAGATGAGATCCACAGAGCGCCGGAACCCCAAGAACTAATATATCACATACATATAGGATGAGATCCACAGAGCGCCGGAACCCCAAGAACTAATATATCGCATACATATAAGATGAAAGATCCACAGAGCGCCGGAACCCCAAGAACTAATATATCACATACATATAAGATGAGATCCACAGAGCGCCGGAACCCCAAGAACTAATATATCACATACATATCAGATGAGACATCCACACAGCGCCGGAACCCCAAGAACTAATATATCTCATATAAGATGAGAGATCCACACAGCGCTGGAACCCCAAGAACTAATATATCATATACATATAAGATGAGAGATCCATACAGCACCGGAACCCCAAGAACTAATATATCACATACATATAAGATAAGAGATCCACAGAGCGCCGGAACCCCAAGAACTAATATATCGCATACATATAAGATAAGAGATCCCACACAGCGCCGGAACCCGAAGTACTAATATATCACATACATATAAGATAAGAGATCCACAGAGCGCCGGAACCCCAAGAACTAATATATCACATACATATAAGATGAGAGATCCACAGAGCGCCAGGACCCCAAGAACTAATATATCGCATACATATAAGATGAGAGATCCACAGAGCGCCGGAACCCCAAGAACTAATATATCACATACATATAAGATGAGATCCACAGAGCGCCGGAACCCCAAGAACTAATATATCGCATACATATAAGATGAGAGATCCACAGAGCGCCGCAACCCCAAGAACTAATATATCGCATACATATAAGATGAGAGATCCACAGAGCGCCGGAACCCCAAGAACTAATATATCGCATACATATAAGATGAGAGATCCACACAGCGCCAGAACCCCATTAACTAATATATCGCATACAAATAAGAAGAGAAATCCACACAGCGCCGGAACCCCAAGAACTAATATATCACATACATATAAGATGAGAGATCCATACAGCGCGGGAACCCCAAGAACTAATATATCACATACATATAAAATGAGAGATCCACAGAGCGCCGGAACCCCAAGAACTAATATATCACATACATATAAGATGAGAGATCCATACAGCGCGGGAACCCCAAGAACTAATATATCATTTACATAGAAAAGATGTGAGATCCATACAGCGCCGGAACCCCAAGAACTAATATATCACATACATAAAAGATGAGAGATCCACAGAGCGCCGGAACCCCAAGAACTAATATATCACATACATATAAGATGAGAGATCCACAGAGCGCCGGAAACCCAAGAACTAATATATCACATACATATAAGATGAGAGATCCACAGAGCGCCGGAACCCCAAGAACTGATATATAACATACATATAAGATATCCACAGAGCGCCGGAACCCCAAGAACTAATATATAACATACATATAAGATGAGATCCACAGAGCGCCGGAACCCCAAGAACGAATATATCGCATACATATAAGATGAGAGATCCATACAGCGCGGGAACCCCAAGAACTAATATATCATTTACATAGAAAAGATGTGAGATCCATACAGCGCCGGAACCCCAAGAACTAATATATCACATACATAAAAGATGAGAGATCCACAGAGCGCTGGAACCCCAAGAACTAATATATCACATACATAAAAGATGAGAGATCCACAGAGCGCCGGAAACCCAAGAACTAATATATCACATACATATAAGATGAGAGATCCACAGAGCGCCGGAACCCCAAGAACTGATATATAACATACATATAAGATATCCACAGAGCGCCGGAACCCCAAGAACTAATATATAACATACATATAAGATGAGATCCACAGAGCGCCGGAACCCCAAGAACTGATATATAACATACATATAAGATATCCACAGAGCGCCGGAACCCCAAGAACTAATATATAACATACATATAAGATATGATCCACAGAACGCCGGAACCCCAAGAACTAATATATCTCATACATATAAGAAGAGAGATCCACACAGCGCCGGAACCCCAAGAACTAATATATCACATACATATAAGAAGAGAAATCCACACAGCGCCGGAACCCGAAGAACTAATATATCGCATACATATAAGAAGAGAAATCCACAGAGCGCCGGAACCCCAAGAACTAATATATCACATACATATAAGATGTGATCCACAGGAAGAAAAAGAATTACAGCAGCACTCCAAAAGTTCAGTCACACCGCTGGTGCATGGCAGTATGCAATAGCCCAGTTAGGGTCCCGACTCCCCGGGTCCACCGTTGATCATCAATACAGAAAAAGGAGAAGAACCACGCAGTATTCATTAAAAATCCTCTTCTTTATTGGAATAACATGAGGAAGCAAGCAGCCACGTATCGCCCCTTTGCTCAGGTCTTTATCAAGCTTGATAAACAAAGAAGAGGATTTTTAAGATATGATCCACACAGCGCGGGAACCCCATGAACTAATATATCACATACATATAAGATGAAAGATCCACAGAGCGCCGGAACCCCAAGAACTAATATATCACATACATTTCAGATGAGAGATCCACAGAGCGCCGGAACCCCAAGAACTAATATATCACATACATATAAGATGAGATCCACAGAGCGCCGGAACCCCAAGAACTAATATAACGCATATATATAAGATGAGAGATGCATACAGCGCCGGAACCCCAAGAACTAATATATCACATACATATAAGATGAGAGATCAACAGAGCGCCGGAACCCCAAGAACTAATATATCGCATACATATAAGATGAGAGATCCACACAGCCACGGAACCCCAAGAACTAATATATCACATGCATATAAGATGAAAGATCCACAGAGCGCCGGAACCCCAAGAACTAATATATCACATACATATAAGATGAGAGATCCACAGAGCGCCAGAACCCCAAGAACTAATATATCGCATACATATAAGATGTGAGGTCCATACAGCGCCAGAACCCCAAGAACTAATATATCGCATACATATAAGATGAGAGATCCATACAGCGCCGGAGCCCCAAGAACTAATATATCACATACATATAAAATGAGAGAACCACAGAGCGCCGGAACCCCAAGAACTAATATATCGCATACATATAAGATGTGAGGTCCATACAGCGCCGGAACCCGAAGAACTAATATATCGCATACATATAAGATGAGAGATCCATACAGCGCCGCAGCCCCAAGAACTAATATATCACATACATATAAAATGAGAGATCCACAGAGCGCCGGAACCCCAAGAACTAATATATCACATACATATAAGATGAGAGATCCACAGAGCGCCGGAACCCCAAGAACTAATATAAAACATATATATAAGAAGAGAGATCCACAGAGCGCCAGAACCCCAAGAACTAATATATCACATACATATAAGATGAGAGATCCACAGAGCGCTGGAACCCCAAGAACTAATATATCACATGCATATAAGATGAAAGATCCACAGAGCGCCGGAACCCCAAGAACTAATATATCACATACATATAAGATGAGAGATCCACAGAGCGCCAGAACCCCAAGAACTAATATATCGCATACATATAAGATGTGAGGTCCATACAGCGCCAGAACCCCAAGAACTAATATATCGCATACATATAAGATGAGAGATCCATACAGCGCCGGAACCCCAAGAACTAATATATCACATACATATAAAATGAGAGATCCACAGAGCGCCGGAACCCCAAGAACTAATATATCACATACATATAAGATGAGAGATCCACAGAGCGCCGGAACCCCAAGAACTAATATAAAACATATATATAAGAAGAGAGATCCACACAGCGCTGGAACCCGAAGAACTAATATATCACATACATATAAGAAGAGAAATCCACACAGCGCCGGAACACCAAGAACTAATATATCGCATACATATAAGATGAGAGATCCATACAGCGCGGGAACCCCAAGAACTAATATATCGCATACATATAAGATGAGAGATCCACAGAGCGCCGGAACCTCAAGAACTAATATATCACATACATATAAGATGAGAGATCCATACAGCGCGGGAACCCCAAGAACTAATATATCGCATACATATAAGATGAGAGATCCATACAGCGCGGGAACCCCAAGAACTAATATATCATTTACATAGAAAAGATGTGAGATCCATACAGCGCCGCAGCCCCAAGAACTAATATATCACATACATATAAAATGAGAGATCCACAGAGCGCCGGAACCCCAAGAACTAATATATCGCATACATATAAGATGAGAGATCCACAGAGCGCCGGAACTCCAAGAACTAATATATCACATACATATAAGATGAGAGATCCACAGAGCGCCGGAACCCCAAGAACTGATATATAACATACATATAAGATATCCACAGAGCGCCGGAACCCCAAGAACTAATATATAACATACATATAAGATATGATCCACAGAACGCCGGAACCCCAAGAACTAATATATCTCATACATATAAGAAGAGAGATCCACACAGCGCTGGAACCTGAAGAACTAATATATCACATACATATAAGAAGAGAAATCCACAGAGCGCCGGAACCCGAAGAACTAATATATCGCATACATATAAGATGGGAGATCCACACAGCGCCGGAACCCCAAGAACTAATGTATCGCATACATATAAGATATGATCCACAGGAAGAAAAAGAATTACAGCAGCACTCCAAAAGTCCAGTCACACCGCTGGTGCATGGCACTATGCAATAGCCCAGTTAGGGTCCCGACTCCCCGGGTCCACCGTTGATCATCAATACAGAAAAAGAAGAAGAACCAGGCAGTATTCATTAAAAATCCTCTTCTTTATTGGAATAACATGAGGAAGCAAGCAGCCACGTATCGCCCCTTTGCTCAGGTCTTTATCAAGCTTGATAAACAAAGAAGAGGATTTTTAAGATATGATCCACACAGCGCGGGAACCCCAAGAACTAATATATCACATACATATAGAAGATGAGATCCACAGAGCGCCGGAACCCCAAGAACTAATATATCACATACATATAGAAGATGAGATCCACAGAGCGCCGGAACCCCAAGAACTAATATATCATTTACATATAAGATGAGAGATCCACAGAGCGCCGGAACCCCAAGTACTAATATATCACATACATATAAGATGAGAGATCCACAGAGCGCCGGAACCTCAAGAACTAATATATCGCATACATATAAGATGAGAGATCCACACAGCGCCGGAACCCCAAGAACTAATATATCGCATACATATAAGATGAGAGATCCACAGAGCACCGGAACCCCAAGAACTAATATATCACATACATATAAGATGAGAGATCCACAGAGCGCGGGAACCCCAAGAACTAATATATCACATACATATAAGATGAGAGCTCCACAGGGCGCCGGAACCCCAAGAACTAATATATCGCATACATATAAGATGAGAGATCCACACAGCGCCGGAACCCCAAGAACTAATATATCATATACATATAAAAGATGAGAGATCCACAGAGCGCCGGAACCCCAAGAACTAATATATCACATACATATAAGATGAGAGATCCACAGAGCGCCGGAACCCCAAGAACTAATATATCATATACATATAAAAGATGAGAGATCCACAGAGCGCGGGAACCCCAAGAACTAATATATCACATTAATATAAGATGAAAGATCCACGCAGCGCTGGAACCCCAAGAACTAAGATATCAGATACATATAAGATGAGAGATCCACACAGCCACGGAACCCCAAGAACTAATATATCACATACATATAAGATGAGAGATCCACAGAGCGCCGGAACCCCAAGAACTAATATATCGCATACATATAAGATATGATCCACACAGCGCGGGAACCCCAAGAACTAATATAACGCATACATATAAGATGAGAGATCCATACAGCGCCGGAACCCGAAGAACTAATATATCATATACATATAAAATGAGAGATCCACAGAGCGCCGGAACCCCAAGAACTAATATATCATATACATATAAAAGATGAGAGATCCATACAGCGCCGGAACCCCAAGAACTAATATATCACATACATATAAAAGATGAGAGATCCATACAGCCACGGAACCCCAAGAACTAATATATCACATACATATAAGATGAGAGATCCCTACAGTGTCTGAACCCCAAGAACTAATATAAGGCATACATATAAAATGAGAGATCCATACAGCGCGGGAACCCCAAGAACTAATATATCATATACATTGTTCTGGATTATGGTTTCTCCAGCAGGCTTCAGGGTATTTTGTCGCTTCCGAATTGTATCGTGTGCACACATCATCGACCAGAATCAGACACAAATGCTGGTCTAAAACCGGGAGAGTCTCTACAATGTGTAGAGGCTCAGGCTTTTTATTATAACACATGATAACCGCCTTTAATGGGCGTGCAACAGATTACATCAGTAACATATAGGATTCTCATTTGTCGGATCATATAGAATCCCCCACCTCTCTGCCCACCCTTCCTCACGTCCGCCATAGTGTGGACTTTGTCTGCTTTAGCATGCAGACAGCCTTAAGCAGTTTCTGTGTATGTGGCAACCCATTGTTTAACTAGCTTGTGTGAGGAGTGGAAGGGGGCCTAGGTAAACACTCAGTATTGAACACAGGATATACACAACACTATGGCCCTTAACCGGAGACGGTAAAATCCGTCTGATTGGTACGTACGACGATCGGTCACATGAGATAAGATATATCCTAAATAAATATTGGGATATCTTGCGGAGAGATAAAGATCTTGTGGATTATCTTCCTACCAGACCTCTGATAACCTATAGACGTGGACGTAATTTAAGGGATAGACTGGTCCATAGCCTATTTCCACCTAAGATATCGACTGCATCTTGGCTAGGATCGGATTTACCAAAAGGCACGTATCGGTGTGCGGGCTGCAAAGCCTGCAAATATATCAAACGTGGTGCTACCTTTATATGTTCGGTCACGGGTAAACAATACCAAATAACGGACTTCATCAACTGTAGATCCGTGGGCGTCGTATACAAGGCTACATGTACATGTCCGCTCGATTATGTAGGAAAGACCACCCGCCAGCTCAGGAGACGAGTATTGGAACATATCGGGAACATAAATCGTAGCGAAAAGACAAGCCTTGCGATGCATGTACGTGAGAAACATAATAACGATCCAGAGTCGGTAACATTTCAAGGTATAGAGATTATCAGAGACAATGGAAGAAGGGGAAATTTGGACAGGAAACTGATGCAAAAGGAGACAAGATGGATTCATCGATTAAAGTCATGCGTGCCTAAAGGCCTTAATGAGAATTTATCCTTTGCGGCATTTATTTAAATTCTCTTAGTATGTAATTAGGCTGCATCATAGATTTTAGTGCTAGCAAGGAGTGTTTACTATATCATCTATGATAGACTATAGGTAGCTATGGCATAATGATGGATTGTTAATTGTATATAAGTTGCATGACCAAGATAGGCATTGTTATTATAATTATAGAGGGATTGGCCCTATCAAAATGATAATTAAACAGATGAGTGTCACTAAATAATAAACACACGATAAATGACCCAAAATATATATCTGATCTTTAATTCAATGTTGAGATCAATGCATCATGGCCAAAAAAGCAAATAGTAATGTCATCTTTGCAGTTAACACTTGTTCAGTTTAATATATGCATAGTGCCCTATAGTATAACATTGAAACAAACTTGAACAAACTCCTTTGCTGCACATCTATGTATAGGAAAAGTCCGTTCTTTAAAAGCCCATCCGGGGATTACCTTAGTCCGGCGATCCACCACTCCGCGTCATCATGCTGCGCTTGGTTGCCGGGTAACGCGGCCGCCACCACGTCAGTGGTTGGCGCCGCGTTCCCGTCGCTAGGACGCATGCGTAGCGACGCCTCGTTATCGCGTCCATCGCACTGCGCTGGGTTGCCGGGGAGCGCGGTGGCTGCCACGTCACTGGTTGGCGCTGCGCTCCAGGCGCCTATGCGCATGCGCAGTGATTCCCCACCACCGCGTCCTTAGAGATGACAGCGGGGGAGGTGGCTAGATGCCTATTGGCTGGCCGTGACGAGCCCCCCGGTAAGGGAGGCGTGGCCTTTCATTCATAAGCCTCTAGTTGAGGTGAACCTACCAATGCTGCTCAGTTGAACACAGCCGTCAGGCTGTACGTGTCTGCACTTAAAACAAACCATCCTGATGACACAGATATAAGAGAAAGATCTGTAGAAACGCGTCGATGGGGCTGTTAGAGTAGTAATAGGGTTAACATTGGGCATTTATATATATTGTGGATGGTATTCTTGAAAATTTGAACCATCACAGCCTAATGTTTCCCAGACAGATTGGGTGACAAACATCTAAAAGGGGTTGAAGCACTGAGATATTCCTGCAAAACCAAGAGGAATCTCATCATACCCATTTGTTTGACCACTCGTATGCAAAAAGGCATTAGTGTAAGAAGAGCAGAGGCGGCGCTGTTTCATTGCCGCTGCAAAGGAAAAAGACTCAGCAATATATATCAGATGCTGGGTTCCTTTCCTTTATATATTCTGTCAATTGGTCTTTCAAAAAGAATCTGATATGTAATCCCAACAAATCCGCACTTGGTGATTAAGGCCTCATGTCCACGGGGAAAATCAGATCCGCTGCAGATTCTCCATGTAGAATCTGCAGCGGGTCCCTCCTGCCCCGCGGACATGAGCGCCGAAAATAGCAATTTAAAAGCATTTACCTATCCGGCGTGGGCGGGGAATGTCAGCTGTTCCTCACGGCCGGATCTTCATTTTCGGCCGGCGGATGAATTCCTGACGCCGGCGGCACGTCGCCGGCACGTCGTCGACGTGCCGCGCGCATGCGCCGGGCACATCCGCCGAGCCGAAGCAAGGAAGATGCGGCCGTGAGGAACAGCTGACATTCCCCGCCCGCGCCGGATAGGTAAATACTTTAAATTCCTATTTTAGGTCTCCCGCGGATCCGGACGGCTTCCATAGGCTTCAATAGAAGCCCGCGGGAGCCGTCCCCGCGGGAGACCCGCACGAAAATGGAGCATGGTCCAGATTTTTTCATGCTCCATTTTTTTTTAAATCCCTTTTATTGACGATCCGCGGGTATTTATCTACCCGCGGGTGGTCAATGCATCCCTATGGGATGCGGATCCGCACGCGGGAGATCCGCTGCGGATCTTAAATCATATTTTGCCCGTGGACATGAGCCCTAAGGGGATATAAACTTTATCCACAGATTCTTTTGGAAAAACAATTTTGCTTGTAATAGGAGACTGGTTTGGGGGTATTATATATCACTGATACCATTTGGCGTTGTAGCGCTAAACGCTATTAGTCATCTTTCAAGCAGTGATAGATACCCTCCTTACTATAAAAGTATCTCCTTCATAAAAGATATATATATATACAAGCAATTATTGAAACCAATTCAGAATACCATATTAGTTTAATAGAGGTTTTATTATATAGAAAAAAACGAGGCTTTCACGCATCTTAATTTATTATTCAAATAAAAGTTAAATTTTAACATTAGTGATTCCCTCGGTGATATTTGTTCTAGAATTTATTCTGGGAATTGTTCTGTCACGGTGACAAACACTCAGTATTGAACACAGGATATACACAACACTATGGCCCTTAACTCTTAGAGGCTTCTTGTGTAACTTCTATGTACTTAGCTAACATTAACATCATACATCCTTCACCATCCCATTGTCTAGTAAATACCATGATTAGATTGTGTGTGTCCTTTAAACTCCTCAGAGCTAAAAGTCATTACAATAGCAAAATACATTTACGTTATACAAATTGATAGACATTTTATACAAAATAATCATCATGTCTATCACAATCCCCCCTTAAAATGTCTATCCTCTAACTCTCTATCTGATTTTCACAGTTCTCTGCGCATGAGCCTATAACTGGAGCGCGTTGAAGGTTCGTTTTAGGGTCTTCAAGGGGGTGTAGGACTTGTCCACTCCTTCTGGGGATGCATTCAGCAAACTCATGGTGGGAGCGGCTTTTCCAGCATCAGTTTCGCAGGTCTCTCTGACACAGGGGATAACACAGCAGACTAGAACAGAAAAGGTAACCATCAGTTCACATACAACAGCGACGCCCGTCTGTGCCAGGATCCTTTACCACCCGCTCATCCATGGCGAGTGCTGGTCCCAAAAGTTAGCTCCTTTTAGTTAGTGCGGTCAGCTTCTTTAATGACAACTGCGTCTTTACCCGTGGGTCACGTGTCGTCTAGGATGTAGGTACAACAAGTCTCCCCTATCATCTTTACAGACACTCCCCTTTTGAGCTAAAGTCATATCTAAGGTCACTCTATTTTAAAAAAAGTCAGTCGAGGTAGGTCCTATTGGTCGACTAGTCCCTATAAGGCGTCTCTAGTATAATTTATAAACCACTGCTAATTATAATAAACATAATTAATCCAGTCAACGTTTATTTACCATAATGACCAGGAAAATGGACTCGAATCTAGTTTTAACTTGGTCTCTAATTTTTAAAACTTGTCAGGTACCCCCCTTGGCTATCCTATGACGTCAATGTACACGTGTAGATCAAAACTACCACCAGGGGTCTCTCTTCTCGCTCTAGCATAATGTTACAATACTAGTAGCGTGCACAGGTACGCACGGCGTGGGACTCCCTAATCTTCACCCACACCAATGTCCCTCCTGGAGATAGTCCTAATGGTGAACACGTCCAGGTCGCCTCACCCTGACCCTACACTACCTAGTGACAAGACTGGAAGGAACCGCCGTACCTATGCGGAAAACAAGGATAGACCAACATGACAGGATAACCACAAAACACAGACTGAGTTGGATCGAGATAAAGTAACTATTGGGGGTAACCTCATTATCCTCAATGTTGTCCGAAAGGGTGTGGAGGAGCATAAGGGCTTTACTAAGGCACACTCCCCTGTCCAATTACCCTCCAGGCGGGTCCTCTACCTCATGTCACTACAAAGCCAGTAAACGTCTCCTAAGGACTGAACCTGATTCTGTGTCCATTCCCCTCCTATCGTACTGTAGGAGGAGCAATACCCGTTGGTGAGTTCCCCAAAAATCTCCCTCCACCCTGCCTATTTGTCCGGCAGGTGTAGTTTCCAGGGTAGTCAGTAATACTCTCTCCGGTGCAAACACTTAAGTAGTTATAGAGTATTCCTTCTTCCACTTCTCACGGACAGTGTAATTAGCGGAAATGTTCGTGAAGAGACTTATAAACCACTCTTCAGCATCTACAGGGAGATTTAGGGGGACCATCCCCGAGTGTGGTCGGGCACTACGCACACGCAACAGTTAGACTTGTTGCTCCTGTTAGCATTGTACCTCATCAACTTCAACCAGAGATTCTGGTCAGAGTAGCCAGTCGCTACTGTCAAGGTGTCCTCAAAGGTAGGGTCGGCTATGATCATCATGTTTGTCAAGGTCTTTATCTTACGGCGGAGGGGGTTAATTATGGGCACGGGACTAAGTGAAGGCTTCCATTCGGCTGCATCTACCATACCCCTTATTTTAAACTTCCCTAAGGGATCTGTCCTCCCGTACCGGTATGTCCCCAGACTATAAGTCCCTCCGTCCCCCGGGCTTGGATCTCCCATGGTTAGTGTAAAAACCGCATTAAAACCAAGCAACATACTAAGTTCAGCCTTCCAATACCTGCTGTCCTTATTATTCTCAAGGAGGGTTATACGACTAATTAGGGATTTCCCGCTCCTATCTTTCTTATTTAAGGCACTTCGCGGTTTATAGGACCAGTCTGTTCCTGCGTTACATCCCACTAATCCCCAATAACGGCAGTCTTCTCCCCAGACGTTATCAGTGGCGCGAACATATTGTATTCCCCGGGTATATAAGTCATATAACCAGCTGGACTGAGCTAAATCTGGTCCGCGGTGGGATCTTGCGCCTAGACACGGGACCACAGTACAATAGTCGAAGGAATATGCGGCTACTTGAGCATTGAACGAGTTATACTAGAAGGTAACCATACCCCCATATTCTTCCGACTAAGGATTCCAGTTGCCACCCTCCTCTCTCACTAGCCCTAACCAGAGTAATGTCTTTGGCACAACTAAGACTGGTCTCCCGGATCTGAAGCTTTCTTACAGTATGAAGCATGGATCCATGTAAGTCTTTCGGCTAGTTTCACAGCTGTGGCAGTAGTCAGAAGCACCTGGTAGGGGCCATCAAATCGGGGCTCAAGAGGGTGCTTCCTGAGGAACTTCTTGACGCACACCCAATCCCCAGGCTGCAAGATATGTGTCCCAGTGTCTGCCTCTGAGTCTGGAAGAGAACACCTGTGCATAGGCTTTGGTTAGTTCTTTAACAACGGAAATCACATACTCAGTCAACACATCAGATTGTAATTGTAACTACTGAGGATAGTAACAACCTAGCCTTGGGGCTAGCCCAAACAATCTCGTAGGGAGATAATGTATAATCCCCCCTGGGTTCATATCTAACACTGTATAAGGCTATTGGATGACAGTCTTTCCAAAGTAGCGTCATTTTTAAGTGTCTTACTTTTTAGCGTGCCACTACGTCTCTCCACCTTTCCACTACTCTAAAGGTGGTACAGTATGTAAAAGGCCTGGGATACACCAGAGCAGACATAACATGCTACATTCACCTGCGAAGTTTATACCTCTGTCTGACTCTGAATCACTTCTGGTACCCCATATTCACAGTTTACCTTGTTCATGAGCTTCTTTGCGGTTACCTACTTGTTTGCCTTGGTAACAGGGTCAGCCTCCAACCTGCAAAGACATCAACAACAACAAGCACGTATTCATACTTCCCAACAAGTGGGAGCTGAACGTAGTCAATTTGCAATCCCTGAAATGGGTAGAGTGGTCCCGACAAGTGTGATGTGGCAAATTTACTTCCGCCCTGACTCACCCATGGCATAGATCATGCTAAACCGGACAAATGATGCAGCAGCTACAGAGAACCCAGAAGTCGCCCATCGTCTTTCAAGCGTCGTCGTTATTGCTGGTTTACTAGGTGGGTCTTTCCGTCCATCAGCTGGGCCATCATGGGATACAGGAACTGTGGTGGGCAAGTGCTGTTGACTGTTCACCACACGCTGTCCTGTTTCTGCTGCTCCCATATTAGTCCATTTATTCTTTCCTTCCTTGCTGGCTTGTAACTGTAAAAGTCTTTTAGCATATCAAAGTCCAAATTTTTGTCAATGTCCAAAGTTTTTTACCACTGACTCATGCTTTCAGTATCTTTTCTTCTTTCTTCCACGGCTTGAGGGCCGCTGCCTTTGCTATGCTGTCAGCGAGGGTGTCGTCTCTCGCCTCTCCAGTGTAGGAATCGGTGCAAACTCTCAACTTTGTCAGGTAGAAGTAGGGCCTCCATGCGACTCTGTACAGCTGCACCATTCTCAATTGGTTGTCCTGCTAAGGTAAAAAAACTGTCTGGCCTTCCATATTGGGCCGTAATCATGAGCTATGCCAAATGCATTCCAGGAGTCAGTGTAAAGGGTTGCCGTCTTACCTCTCTCCACTCTACTCGCCTCAGTGAGGGCCTTCAATTCCGCTTCTTGTACTGTGACATGCGGAGGCAGAGCTTCTGCTTCTAGGACATCTTGTTGTGTGACCACTGCATATCCGATGTGGAGTCATCAGTCCTCACCCTGGTACCATCTGCAAAAAGCTCAACATATGCATTATCAACAGAGGTTCTGGTAACTGTTTGCATACCTGCAGTTTCTTACTGTATTAGTACTAAATAATCGTGCTGATGTTCTATTTCACATGGCTCGGAATCTTGTTATCTTATTCCATTTATTTATTTATTTATTTTTTTCAAACCCAATCGCTGATCTACAACACCTAGATCATCTATGGCCCAGATCACCTCTGCCTCCCCCCTTTTGAACCGGAATACTCAATGGAAAAAGAGTCATTGCGTTCAAACTAGTAAACCAAGAGGCACAAAAACAAGCACTTTGTAGGTCAAGATGACATTGTATGCAGCGAAGTCTGAGCGAAAATATCCTTTAGATTTTTTTTTTTTCCTTTCAGGTCGCAGTTAGCATTTTTTAACACAAGGGGGCGCCACACAATTCAAATTTTACGTCACCCAGTGTAATAGTACTTCAGGGGAAGTCCAGCGTATAGCTTTTACTCTCCTGTCGGAATATAATTATAGCTTCAGTGTAGACTGACACTAGAATATACAAAAGACTTAAAGAAAAACTAAAGAATACGGATGAATTAACATCCTACTCTGGGCAATTCAGTCCCTCTTTCTTCACATAAAAAGTAAAATTACCAGAGGCAGAAAGGGGTGGGGCTACAGATCTCCCAGGTGAGGCAAAATGGCTGCCGGAGGAACGGGCGGGGCCAGGGGCAGCAGCACTCCCAGGTGAGGCAAAATGGCCGCTAGAGGCAGAAAGAGGCGGGGCCAGGTCCTGTCCCGGATGGGGAGGGACCGGAAGTAACATCACACACCCTGAAAGTGAGCACATGGGGGGGAAAGTAACTTCAGGGTGGGGGCAGGCCTCACTACATTTACTGCAGAGTCACACTATGTTGGATTGTAAACATTGCAAGCACGGCCGCCATTACAGGGAGGGGCTGTAGTCAACACAAAGACATTACATTGTTCATTAGCAATACACATACCCCCCTACATGCTTTCCCCTCTTCAATCTCTTAACTACGTTATACCTCCTCCTAGCAATCTAAAAACACCTTTCTTTCTGCTAGGCTTCCTGCTCATCTTCTGAAAACTTTCTACAACCTATCTTATCTGTCCATAACCTGATATTTCTTTCTGCAACTTTTCCTGGTCCTTTCCCATTGTTCAGTAAACTCTGCTGCCTTCCCTTCAGCAACCAAATCACAAGCTCTATGACCTTTGCCCTTGCTCACTTTGCTCCCCATTCTCTAAACAACCTGCGTCTATGCCTAAGGCCTCCTTCCCACGAGCGTGACGGGCTCCGCCGCGTAATATTACGCTGTGAAGCCCGTCACGGCGCCCCCAGAGCCCCTATACTTACCTGCGGGAGATAGCGTGAAATCGCTTCCCCGCCCACCGCCGCCGCGTCACCGCCCGTCACCGCCCACCACCGCCGCGTCACCGGCCGTGTCACGTGCACGGCCGGCCGTGTCACGTGACGCGGCCGGCCGCGTCATATGGCGTCATATGGCGCGCGGCGGTGGGCGGGAAAGCGTTTTTTCACGCTATCTCCCGCTGGTTACAGCGGGAGATAGCGTGAACGGACGGCTTCCATTGACTGCAATGGAAGCCGTCAGTGCGTACAGCCCGTCCTCACCCGCAGAAAATAGAGCATGCTGCGGGTGAGGACGGCAGAAATCGCGGTGCGTAATTCCGCGGTGGAATTACGCATCGTGAGCATTGTGCTATTAGGTTCAATAGAACCTAATAGCTGCGGGCAACGCAGCGGATTTTCGCCGCGAATCACGCGGCGGAAATCCGTTCGTGGGAAGGGGGCCTAACCTTCTCAATCTGCTCAACTCTATTCTATTCGAAGTTTCTATTCATTCTATTTGAAGACACAGTAGTGTTTCTCTTGTAAAATCTGCTTTCTTCAAATCCTTCCAATATAACCTCTCTTTCCCACTCAGATTACAATGCACATTAATTCTACAAGACAAAAGGAACAGAAGGGTTAATTGGCAAAAGCTTTCAGTTCACTCTTATCAGCAGCCCTCCCCCCAACAATAAACACTGCACATTCTTTCTATAATACCAAACAGAGGGGATTACTGGAGAATAACCACAACGGCTCAAGGTATGTATCTCATCTACCTTTATAACAACCAACCTCTACTAGTAATCAGTCTGGACAGGACATTTTAGCTATACACAGAGACTGACGATTATTTTAAATGACCAAAACCTCAACAATATTCTGGAGAAATCAGCCGTCACACCACGGCTATATTCCCGCGTATATACCTTTTCACATATGAGAACATAACACGCTCAATCATAAAGGTAAATATGCGTATCATAAATCTTCCTAACCTCACACTAGATTACCTAGGAGTAAGTCTCTCTCTCTGGCGTGCTCCCTCAGACTTAAACAGCCGAGTCCGCCCTGACACATTAACCCTCACAGAATTTATCTCTTGGTCTTGTATACACAGTGTTTAACCGTCTCAGACACAACAGCATACAAAATACCCCTAGACAGGTATTTTTCGAGTGCACAGACCTGTCTTTCAGTGAAGGTCCACTCTGGATCAGATACAGGCAGATTTAACAGTCAGAACCCAGATCACATCGGTAGATTTACATAAAGCAATCTTACCGTGTTCTGTAGATTTTCGGGCCCCTGAGTTCTGCGTGCCATCTGCCGATCTCTGTACGTTCCAGGCTGTGACCTCACAGATCCACTCGCCCACCCAGGGACGCCACTGTTCTGGATTATGGTTTCTCCAGCAGGCTTCAGGGTATTTTGTCGCTTCCGAATTGTATCGTGTGCACACATCATCGACCAGAATCAGACACAAATGCTGGTCTAAAACCGGGAGAGTCTCTACAATGTGTAGAGGCTCAGGCTTTTTATTATAACACATGATAACCGCCTTTAATGGGCGTGCAACAGATTACATCAGTAACATATAGGATTCTCATTTGTCGGATCATATAGAATCCCCCACCTCTCTGCCCACCCTTCCTCACGTCCGCCATAGTGTGGACTTTGTCTGCTTTAGCATGCAGACAGCCTTAAGCAGTTTCTGTGTATGTGGCAACCCATTGTTTAACTAGCTTGTGTGAGGAGTGGAAGGGGGCCTAGGTAAACACTCAGTATTGAACACAGGATATACACAACACTATGGCCCTTAACTCTTAGAGGCTTCTTGTGTAACTTCTATGTACTTAGCTAACATTAACATCATACATCCTTCACCATCCCATTGTCTAGTAAATACCATGATTAGATTGTGTGTGTGTCCTTTAAACTCCTCAGAGCTAAAAGTCATTACAATAGCAAAATACATTTACGTTATACAAATCGATAGACATTTTATACAAAATAATCATCATGTCTATCACAACATATAAGATGAGAGATCCATACAGCGCCGAAGCCTCAAGAACTAATATATCATATACATATAAGATGAGAGATCCACAGTGTGACGGAACCCCAAGAACTAATATATCACATACATATAAGATGAGAGATCCACAGAGCGCCGGAACCCCAAGAACTAATATATCGCATACATATAAAATGAGAGATCCAAAGAGCGCCGGAACCCCAAGAACTAATATATCATATACATATAAGATGAGAGATCCGGAGAGTGCCGGAACCCCAAGAACTAATATATCACATACATATAAGATGAGAGATCCACAGAGCGCCGGAACCCCAAGAACTAATATATCACATACATATAAGATGAGAGATCCATACAGCGCCGGAACCCCAAGAACTAATATATCACATACATATAAAATGAGAGATCCATACAGCGCCTGAACCCCAAGAACTAATATATCACATACATATAAAAAGATGAGAGATCCATACAGCGCCGGAACCCCAAGAACTAATATATCACATACATATAAAAGATGAGAGATCCATACAGCGCCGGAACCCC
Source organism: Eleutherodactylus coqui (assembly GCF_035609145.1). Classification (NCBI taxonomy): domain Eukaryota; kingdom Metazoa; phylum Chordata; class Amphibia; order Anura; family Eleutherodactylidae; genus Eleutherodactylus; species Eleutherodactylus coqui. The sequence goes on from NC_089849.1 coordinate 127,151,647, forward strand.
AAGAACTAATATATCATATACATATAAAATGAGAGATCCACTGAGCGCCGGAACCCCAAGAACTAATATATCACATATATATAAGATGAGAGATCAATACAGCGTCTGAACCCCAAGAACTAATATAACGCATATATATAAGATGAAAGATCCATACAGTGCCGGAACCCGAAAAACTAATATATCACATTCATATAAAATGAGAGATCCATACAGTGCCGGAACCGCAAGAACTAATATATCACATACATATAAGATGAGAGATCCACAGAGCGCCGGAACCCCAAGAACTAATATATCACATACATATAAGATAAGAGATCCACAGAGCGCCGGAACACCAAGAACTAATATATCACATACATATAAGATGAGAGCTCCACAGGGCGCCGGAACCCCAAGAACTAATATATCGCATACATATAAGATGAGAGATCCCCACATCGCCAGAATCTCAAGAACAAATATATCGCATACATATAAGATGAGAGATCCATACAGCGCCGGAACCCCAAGAACTAATATATCGCATACATATAAGATGAGAGATCCACACAGCGCCAGAACCTCAAGGACAAATATATCGCATACATATAAGATGAGAGATCCATACAGCGCCGGAACCCCAAGAACTAATATATCGCATACATATAAGATGAGAGATCCATACAGCGCCGGAGCCCCAAGAACTAATATATCACATACATATAAAATGAGAGATCCACAGAGCGCCGGAACCCCAAGAACTAATATATCACATACATATAAGATATGAGAGATGCACAGAGCGCCGGAACCCCAAGAACTAATATATAACATACATATAAGATATGATCCACAGAACGCCGGAACCCCAAGAACTAATATATCGCATACATATAAGATGAGAGATCCAGACAGCCACGGAACCCCAAGAACTAATATATCACATACATATAAGAAGAGAGATCCACACAGCGGTGGAACCCGAAGAACTAATATATCACATACATATAAGAAGAGAAATCCGCACAGCGCCGGAACCCGAAGAACTAATATATCGCTTACATATAAGATGAGAGATCCACACAGCGCCGGAACCCCAAGAACTAATATATCGCATACATATAAGAAGAGAAATCCACAGAGCGCCGGAACCACAAGAACTAATATATCTCATACATATAAGAAGAGAAATCCACACAGCGCTGGAACCCCAAGAACTAATATATCGCATACATATAAGATATGAGAGACCCACACAGCGCCGGAACCCCAAGAACTAATATATCTCATACATATAAGATATGATCCACAGGAAGAAAAAGAATTACAGCAGCACTCCAAAAGTCCAGTCACACCGCTGGTGCATGGCACTATGCAATAGCCCAGTTAGGGTCCCGACTCCCCGGGTCCACCGTTGATCATCAATACAGAAAAAGGAGAAGAACCACGCAGTATTCATTAAAAATCCTCTTCTTTATTGGAATAACATGAGGAAGCAAGCAGCCACGTATCGCACCTTTGCTCAGGTCTTTATCAAGCTTGATAAACAAAGAAGAGGATTTTTAAGATATGATCCACACAGCTCGGGAACCCCATGAACTAATATATCACATGCATATAGAAGATGAGATCCACAGAGCGCCGGAACCCCAAGAACTAATATATCACATACATATAAGATTAGAGATCCACAGAGCGCCGGAACCCCAAGAACTAATATATCACATACATATAAGATGAGAGCTCCACAGGGCGCGGGAACCCCAAGAACTAATATATCATATACATGTAAGATGAGAGATCCACACAGCGCCGGAACCCCAAGAACTAATATATCACATACATATAAGATGAGAAATCCACAGAGCGCGGGAACCCCAAAAACTAATATATCACATACATATAAGATGAGAAATCCACACAGCGCCGGAACCTCAAGAACTAATATATCATTAACATATAAGATGAGAGATTGTTAAGAAAATTGTAGATCAATGTATCAGTTAATTATTCTATATTGCATTGTAGAGCATGATACTAGTATGAGTAGTGAAAGGGTTAAATATAACCCTTCTTTTGGCCTCCATGTCTTCTCAGGAAAGATGAGAGTCTACTAGACCCCCCATGTATGCATATCTATAGATTACAGGGGGTAGGTCTGTAAAGCATTACATGCATTCCTTTCTCCTGAATTCATAATGGTCTCATTGTATGTAATAGATACACCCTAGAAGGTGTAACTTATGTTAATCATTTTTTGTCTTAGCCAATTATAAATCTTATTCATCTTGAAGGTATATACTTTTTGCTGTGATGTCATTTAGGATATATATACTTTGTCCACCTCAGAATAAAGTAGAAATCATCTGATACAGCACAGGCTGGTGATGTGTTTCTCCTGGGCCCAGACTTCTGCACGGGATCTGGGATCGTCTTCTCTTTGATAAACACATAAATTCTCCTTACAGAGATCCACAGAGCGCCGGAACCCCAAGAACTAATATATCACATACATATAAAAGATGAGAGATCCACAGAGCGCCGGAACCCCAAGAACTAATATATCACATACATATAAAAGATGAGAGATCCACAGAGCGCCGGAACCCCAAGAACTGATGGAACGCATACATATAAGATGAGTGATCCACACAGCGCCGGAACCCCAAGAACTAATATATCACATACATATAAGATGAGATCCACAGAGCGCCGGAACCCCAAGAACTGATATATCAGATACATATAAGATGAGAGATCCACAGAGCACCGGAACCTCAAGAACTAATATATCATATACACATAAGATGAGAGATCAACAGAGCGCCGGAACCTCAAGAACTAATATATCATTAACATATAAGACGAGAGATCCACAGAGCGCCGGAACCCCAAGAACTAATATATCACATACATATAAAAGATGAGAGATCCATACAGCGCCGGAACCTCAAGAACTAATATATCATATACATATAAAATGAGAGATCCACAGAGCGCCGGAACCCCAAGAACTAATATATCGCATACATATAAGATATGATCCACACAGTGCAGGAACCCCAAGAACTAATATAACGCATATATATAAGATGAGAGATCCATACAGCGCCGGAACCCGAAGAACTAATATATCACATACATATAAAATGAGAGATCCATACAGCGCCGGAACCCCGAGAACTAATATATCGCATACATATAAGATGAGAGATCCACAGAGCGCCGGAACCCAAGAACTAATATATCACATACATATAAGATAAGAGATCCACAGAGCGCCGGAACCCCAAGAACTAATATATCACATACATATAAAAGATGAGAGATCCACACAGCGCCGGAACCCCAAGAACTAATATATCACATACATATAAGATAAGACATCCACACAGCGCCGGAACCCCAAGAACTAATATATCACATACATATAAAAGATGAGAGATCCATACAGCGCCGGAACCCCAAGAACTAATATATCACATACATATAAAAGATGAGAGATCCATACAGCGCCGGAACCCCAAGAACTAATATATCACATACATATAAGATGAGAGATCCACAGAACGCCGGAACCCCAAGAACTAATATATCTCATACATATAAGATATGATCCACAGAGCGCCGGAACCCCAAGAACTGATGGAACGCATACATATAAGATGAGAGATCCACACAGCGCCGGAACCCCAAGAACTAATATATCACATACATATAAGATGAGATCCACAGAGCACCGGAACCTCAAGAACTAATATATCATATACATATAAGATGAGAGATCCACAGAGCGCGGGAACTCCAAGAACTAATATATCACATACATATAAAATGAGAGACCCACACAGCGCCGGAACCCCAAGAACTAATATATCTCATACATATAAGATATGATCCACAGGAAGAAAAACAATTACAGCAGCACTCCAAAAGTTCAGTCACACCGCTGGTGCATGGCACTATGCAATAGCCCAGTTAGGGTCCCGTCTTCCCGGGTCCACCGTTGATCATCAATACAGAAAAAGGAGAAGAACCACGCAGTATTCATTAAAAATCCTCTTCTTTATTGGAATAACATGAGGAAGCAAGCAGCCACGTATCGCCCCTTTGCTCAGGTCTTTATCCAGCTTGATAAACAAAGAAAAGGATTTTTAAGATATGATCCACACAGCGCGGGAACCCCATGAACTAATATATCACATACATATAAGATGAGAGATCCACACAGCGCCGGAACCCCAAGAACTAATATATCACATACATATAAAAGATGAGATCCACAGAGCGCCGGAACCCCAAGAACTAATATATCACATACATATAGAAGATGAGATCCACAGAGCGCCGGAACCCCAAGAACTAATATATCACATACATATAAGTTGAGAGATCCACAGAGCGCCGGAACCCCAAGAACTAATATATCACATACATATAAGATGAGAGATCAACAGAGCGCGGGAACCCCAAGAACTAATAAATCATATACATATAAGATGAGAGATCCACACAGCGCCGGAACCCCAAGAACTAATATATCACATACATATAAGATGAGATCCACAGAGCGCCGGAACCCCAAGAACTAATATATCACATACATATAAAAGATGAGAGATCCACAGAGCGCCGGAACCCCAAGAACTAATATATCACATATATATAAGATGAGAGATCCACAGAGCGCCGGAACCCCAAGAACTAATATATCACATACATATAAGATGAGAGATCCACAGAGCGCCGGAACCCCAAGAACTAATATATCACATACATATAAGATGAGATCCACACAGCCCGGAACCCCAAGAACTAATATAACACATACATATAAGATGAGAGATCCACAGAGCGCCGACACCCCAAGAACTAATATATCACATACATATAAGATGAGAGATCAACAGAGCGCGGGAACCCCAAGAACTAATAAATCATATACATATAAGATGAGAGATCCACAGAGCGCCGGAACCCCAAGAACTAATATAACACATACATATAAGATGAGATCCACAGAGCGCTGGAACCCCAAGAACTAATATATCACATACATATAAGATATGATCTACACTGCGCCGGAACCCCAAGAACTAATATATCGCATACATATAAGATGAGAGATCCACAGAGCGCCGGAACCCCAAGAACTAATATATCACATACATATAAGATGAGAGATCCACAGAGTGCCGGAACCCCAAGAACTAATATATCGCATACATATAAGATAAGAGATCCCACACACCGCCGGAACCCGAAGAACTAATATATCACATACATATAAGATAAGAGATCCACAGAGCGCCGGAACCCCAAGAACTAATATATCGCATACATATAAGATGAGAGATCCACAGAGCGCCGGAACCCCAAGAACTAATATATCACATACATATAAGATGAGAGATCCACAGAGTGCCGGAACCCCAAGAACTAATATATCACATACATATAAGATGAGAGATCCACAGAGCGCCGGAACCCCAAGAACTAATATATCACATACATATAAGATAAGAGATCCCACACACCGCCGGAACCCCAAGAACTAATATATCGCATACATATAAGATAAGAGATCCCACACACCGCCGGAACCCGAAGAACTAATATATCACATACATATAAGATAAGAGATCCACAGAGCGCCGGAACCCCAAGAACTAATATATCACATACATATAAGATGAGAGATTGTAAGGAGAATTTATGTGTTTATCAAAGAGGAGATGATCCCAGATCCCGTGCAGAAGTCTGGACCCAGGAGAAATACAAATTACCAGCCTGTGCGGTATCAAGTGATTTCTAATTTATTCTAAGGTGGTCAAAGATTATATACTATAAATGACATCACAGCAAAAGTATATACCTCCAAGGTGAATAAGGATACATAATAGGCTAAAATAAAAGTGATTAACATAAGTTACACCTCCTTAAGTGTATCTATTACATACAATAAGACCGTCATAAATTCAGGAGAAAGGAAGGCCTGGGAAGGCGCCATACAGTCTATTCTGCTTCTCCCTGTATATGTTATTCTATAAACATACATGAGTGATTTAGTAGACTGTCCTATCTTCTAATCTTTCTTCCTCAGAAGACATGCAGGCCTATAGAAGAGTTTTGTTTAACTCCTTCACTACTCATACCAGTATCATGCTATATATTCCTAATGTACAATGCAATATAGAATAATTAACTGATACATTGATCTACAATTTTCTTAACATTCCCCACTTTAGATCAATACGTCAACACAGTATAATAGTAAATACACATATAATGACTCTACCACAGACCCCCTGGCTTATTTAGGCCCGAAGCTTTATTACCAGGAGGCCTGGGTTCACACTTCAAGACTAAGTATGTAATTATTTCATATAAAAGTATTACATTGATGTATATATATATATATATATATATATATATATATATATATATATATATATATATATACACACACACACACACACACACACACACGAAGTCATTCCACCAATTGTACCCAAAATTAGGCCCGCCCCCCAAGAGAAGCTTGGCCTTGATTTATTATGAGATTGATGCTCCTTTCCTCATATATAAATGATTGTCCATCATTATATAAAATCTTACTTATCGAAGTGTCCATCAGTTATTAGAGCGATCCTCCGGTACAATCAGAACGCACTGGAATCAAAATGTCACACTTCAAAATCATCAAAGTAAAATGGCGCTTCCTTCATACAACTTTTACCCATCACTTGTCAGACAGAGGTGGTCACCTGACCCAGTAAGCCATCTTGTTCTTCGTCATCTTGTATATTTTGAAACATAGTTTTGGCGATGGAAGTGTTAATAATAATATTTTGTAACAGTCCTCGGATACAGCAGCAACCGCAGAGTACTAGAATGGGGGCAAATACTGACATAGAGACTAATGTGGAGTATATGACTTGTGACCAGTGTCCGAACAAGTTTTCCAACCAGTCTGTGAATGGATGGTTTATACCAGAGTTATCAGCTAGTTCATTTGATAATGCATTTAACCCTTCCAGTGCTCGAGTAACACTACCATCAGGTGCTGTGTTATTAGGAATGAAAGTACAACAATATCCTCCAATCATTTTACAAACTCTGCTAGTAACATAACAAGAGCCATTCTATTTTGCCATGCAATGAGTGTAAGGTGTGTCCTAGTTGTTCCTCTAGGCCCCTGATTGCATCTCTTGTATAATTAACAAATCTCTGTTGGTTATAATATATATATAATCCAGTCTACATCTTTATTCACTGTTACCCACCATGCAAGAAGAGACTCAAACCCCCCTGCAGCCATCCGATTTCTCGCCCCATACTCGTCCGGTACCCCCCTTGGGACCCCGATGGGTCAGAGGAACCTTTGGGAGAGGTGTTCCTAGTTCTCCGGACACGGCCCTTGCTGTTGCCCTCGGAGGTCATGAGGTACATAGGCATTATCAGTTGTACCAAGCACAATCCCGTTAGGGCCTGTACCTGGCACCTGTTCTAGGCCTGGTCACCACACAACCATCACACATCTGTGCGTGCTCTCTGTAGCTCAGGCCATATCCCAGAGATAGCGTGCCCTTACGGTTCTCCTCTCCGCACAGCATCCCTCAGGCAGTCTCCCGTAGTCTGCCTTGGTCCCATTACCAGGTAGCGTGAAGCAAGCATGACCCCAGGATCAGAGGCAACAGCAGGTATTTGGTCCCCGCCCACAGGTGGAAGCAGCAAACTCAATGTATAACATGGATCACTTATCTGTGGGGGGTAGGTAGAGTTAAGAAGCTTAATCACACATTTTACGTTCATCACAGCGTGAGGACTTGTCATTAACTTTCATCTATCGTGGGGTCAAGTCTTCCTATCTCATATAATTATTAACATTTTCTATACACAATATTTACTGCATAACATAAAGATTTACACAACTACTACTACTCCAATCATCTGCAGTCGCTTGATCCTCCAACGTTAACAACCCCCCCTCAGGAATTTCTCTTATCAGGGAGAGGTGATGGAGTAAGATAAACAGAGCTTTAGCTGTGTCTGCCTCCTTCAGCTAACTGCAGCATCCTTGTGCTATCCTTCCCGTAATAGGGACACTCAGCTCTCACATTATCAACAACTTCATTATTATTATATCTTACATGACATTATCACATTGAAAACACCATTTAACAATCAAAATCACTGCAAACCAATCACAGAACTGACATGTACACAAATAACAGCAAGAATGGACGTTCCCTGTTCACACAGGTTTATACTAAACTTCATTCCTGATCATCTTCATTACAGATCTATTCATATCAAGCAAGCAGAGCATTGCTAGTCAGTCACACTCCCCCTCCCTTCTTCTCACGGAACTCTAAAGCTGAAAGGTGGGGGTGAAACAAGCATTCCCATGTAACAGAGGATGTAACCATTTGTGAGCTGACCCCAGCACACAGAGCAGCACTCAGGCCATGGTCATCTTCATCTAATACTGCTGTAAACCTTCATTCCTTCACTGTGTGATCCCAGGACTGTCTGCATCATGTAATCATCCCTTCTGTCCTGCTGCCTACTATCCCTGATCCTTGTCAGCAACACCGTCACCCATAGCAACCTGTCCCCTCACTACCGTCACCCATAGCAACCTGTCCCCTCACTACCGTCACCCATAGCAACCTGTCCCCTCACTACCGTCACCCATAGCAACCTGTCCCCTCACTACCGTCACCCATAGCAACCTGTCACCTCCCTACCATCACCCATAGCAACCTGTCCCCTCACTACCTGACACTTATCTGAAGAAGACCATACATATTCCTCTGCTACGACTAAATATCCCGCAGTATCATACTGACCCTCTCTTATAGCACACACCTCAGGTAGACAACATATCATCAACACACAGAGGACAGTGATGGAGGCTTCTGACTATTCCTATGCAGTTCAGAGAAGGCACTAATCACTGGTGTTGTGTACTACAAGTACAAGCATTGGGATGCCAGGTAGAAGGTACAGCTATGGGATGTAAGGAGCCAAGATGGCGCCTGGGCGGCGGCTGAAGGTCTTACAGCAGGTACTAAAATGGCCGCAGGCCATGACTAGCACTAAGATGGCCGCCAGGGACGTGGCCTGACTAGGAGTACGATCAAGCCAGGCAAGCATCTAGCCACGCCTTACCCCTTTGTGTGCAATGCCAACAAGTCCCTCATCTGACACACATCTATAATAATCTTTGTGTATAGCGCCAACATATCCCGCAGCGCTTACATAGACAGGGGGGATACAGAAAGACAATACAAACATTACAGAACCGCGGTTACATAGTAATCAGCTGATGGAAACAATAGGGGTGCGGGTCCGGCTCCAACGAGCTTACATACTACAAGTAATGGGGTGATACAGAGGGTAAAGGGGCTGGAGATGTGCGCGGTATGGCGGGGTGGAGATGTGCACAGTATGGCGGGGTGGAGATGGGCACGATATGGCGGGGTGATGTGCACAGTATGGCGGGGTGGAGAGTGAGAGATGCTATACATAGACAATGGTCAGACATTTAGCCGTGTGACGGCAGAAACTGTGTGACTGCAGAATCAGTATGACTGCAGGAGCGGTTTATGACGGCTACCAGGGATTGCAGTCAGTAGGTCAGGGAGCAGATCTACCAGTATGGCGCTCGTCACTCCTTCTATAGAAGTTACACCCAGAGCTCTCCCAGCATCCCCCATGTGTCGGACGGCGCCCCCTCCTGGTCTTATACTCCCTTCTGCATTGTTTAGCACAAATAATACAAGACCAAAAAATTTTTTTAGAGTAGTTTGTAAACCCCTAGGCTGTGAACACTGTCCATATGAGTGCCACCATCCCCCCTGTTGAGACATGACACAGCCCATGGCTCACAACTGCTGCACATCTGAAGAACAATTTAGGTAAGATAGCTTTTTTTTTTTTTTAACGGAGATGTACAGCCCATCTACAAGAGTGTATTCAGCATCCACAAGAGATACATCCTGCAGATCTGGTCTGAGTAACACCTCATGTGCCATCTCTCCTAGACATTGTATGGAGGAACGTCTGAAGAAATAGGCAGTAAGGTAGATGGATGGAGCGTAGTACATCCCTCAGTTGTCAGGTGTGGCTGTGAGCAGTAGTGTCCTGCAGGGGGATGTCTACACGGACTGAGATATGAGTATAACTAACTGCGTGCAGTACTCAGTGTGTGGGGGGACAGCACTATAGTGGCAGAAGGTCTGACTACCACTTGTACACAGGGTGGGAGCGCTCGGCCACTGGATCTAGTCTGCTTCCCACCGTGTTCCTGAGTTAACACAGAGGTGATATATCCTTCCCCTGAGTCAACAGTTAGCACAAAGGGCTTGCTGTAGTTCAGCAGCCCCCCAGACTGATGTGCCCACCAGAGTCTGGTAAGAAGCGCTGTCAGAGATGCAGAATTTGGGATCCAGGAGCTGCAGAAGTTTGTCTGTTACGATCGTGTGGGCAGGCAAAGCACGGAACCCACATGATCATGACCAAAGGGGACACACACGGGTATCACCAGGGTCACACGGGACTCACACCGTTTCAGGCAACTGACCCTGTGCTACAAGGGAGGATGACAGTGGCCCTACCTAAGCGGGGACATTGTCCTAATAAGGGCAGCCCAGCGGTCTTCGGATCTGGGCCCTAGCTGATCCTAGGAGCCACGCACCAGAACAGGATGCATTCACATGCCACATGACAGACCCAGAATACACTGCATACAACATACAACCACTAGTAACAGATTGGAAGCTGAATATAAATACCAGGTATTGGTTGACATGTTGTACAATATGTTGAAACTAGCAGGCCACTTCACGGCTCCTGGTTATACTGCTAGTCCCTACACTAACCAGGAGTCTAGCAGAACCAGACAGCGTTCACACCGCGAGCTGCAACAGGACAGGACACAGATAGCAGGACACACAGCAAGCTAACACAAAACTGACAGAATATAAACGTACAAACGGACATGAACCTGATCACACTGCAAACCTCACCAGACAAGCATTCATGACTGCTCGCCTGAGGGGCCATGCAGTGACTGACCAGGGGATTGGCTAGCAGACAGTACCACACCCAGCCAGCTCAATCATTAACCCTGTGAGTGCTGTGCTGCTGGAAACACAATAGAACAACAAATCCCAGCAGCACACGTAACATTGTCATTCCCAAAGAGGACATCATTTGCTCATAGTTTTGGGACCTCCAGAATTGCTTGCCTACCTTCATCTGACAGGTTATACCCCAAATATTTAACCGTTTGCTGACCGTATTGGAGTTTCTACATGTTTACTGTATGGCCTTGCTCATAAAGAAACCTCAAGAGTGCGACTGTGTCCCCCCACAATTCTCTCCACTGTCTGCTGCTGACTACCAACATGCAGTAGTCGCTGACTACCTCTAAGAGGCTGGAACTGCGCTAAGTGTGCTGACATAGCCTGGGAGACAATTGTTGGAGATTCACAGCAGCCCTGAGGTACTCTGGTGAAGGTATACCTAATTTTATCATAATATCTCATCACAACACATTTACTGGACATATTCGGGACTATATAATCTGACATTCACAGGCTTATTTGTCTCTAGGTCTGTTATAACTGGTTCAGAGAGAGATTCCCTGTGGGTCCGGCCATTAACCCCTCTTACCAGGATATGACTATTAATACATTTTATATTGGCCACATATTGGGATGTATTAATGTCCTGGTGGCTCCTGAGCCCACCAGGAAGGTAATCATCCGCCCATTCACCTGGAGATCTATCTCAGGCAGTGGAGATTGCCATGAGATCCTCCAAGTGTTGTACATCGACCCCTCCTAGTCATTTTTCCCCAAGGTGGCTGAGAACATTGTTTCTCAGGGCACTCTCGGGCAAAATCACTAGACTTCCATTATTCAAACACACATTTAAATCCCCGAGCTGCATCCCACCTCTGCTTCTTCCTCTGTCTCTGCTTTCACATCCTCTCGCTGTCCAATGACCTCTCTGACTTTCTTGAACCATCATATCACATTCTTCTCCCCATATAAAAAACCTCACTTTCTCACCCTTTTCCTTGTAACACTTTTCTGCATGTTTTGCATATTGCAAAACATCCTGCAAGGATCCCATCCTCAGGGTAACCATGTATCTCATTATATAACCTCCTATTTCCTTCTTTACTCTACTTACTAACGTGTTCCTTAAAGGGGTTGTCCCGCGCCAAAAACGGGTTTTTTTTTTTCCAACGCCCCCCCCCCCCCGTTCGGCGCGAGACAACCCCGATGCAGGGACCTAAAGAAAGCTTACCGGAGCGCTTACCTGAATCCCCGCGCTCCAGTGACTTCTATACTTACCGGTGAAGATGGCCGCCGGGATCCTCTTCCTCCGTGGACCGCAGCTCTTCTGTGCGGTCCATTGCTGATTCCAGCCTCCTGATTGGCTGGAATCGGCACGTGACGGGGCGGAGCTACACGGAGCCGGCATCCTGCACGAGAGGCTCCAAGAAAGCAGAAGACCCGGACTGCGCAAGCGCGGCTAATTTGGCCATCAGAGGCCGAAAATTAGTCCGAAACCATGGAGACGAGGACGCCAGCAACGGAGCAGGTAAGTATAAAACTTTTTATAACTTCTGTATGGCTCATAATTAATGCACAATGTACATTACAAAGTGCATTAATATGGCCATACAGAAGTGTATAGACCCACTTGCTGCCGCGGGACAACCCCTTTAAAGGCTCATTATATGCAGCATTAGGATCATCTCTCATGCCTCCTGATTATACTATGGAAGGGGTCTACCATCTCCTCCCCTCCCATTCTAATTTCCTTCTACAGAACTCCAATCTGGCCATAGAATTATTCTATCTGCTCTCTCTATTTTTCATTCAATTGGAACTCCTCATTAACCCTTGAATTGTTCATCAAACTGTCGGGCGTCTATTTTTATACGGGCGTGACAGTTTGGGGCTTCTTTTAACCAGACTTCAGCAGCGGATAATCCGTATTTCTGCTGATCTTTTAGCTGATTTTGTCCGTATTTTATCACATAATTCTTTACAACTAGGACTTTTAATTTATTTATTTATTCCACTCATCTCAATCACTCACACATTCGCTTCATGCAATATAAGACAACAATACAAATAGTACATTATGTTAGTAGGCGGCCGCCCTCTTTATATTCTTAATTACTCTATAACATAATATCAAAGAGAAAGTAATAGAAAGATAAGAAGTAAAGTTCCTGGACACCCCTGTGTCCCATGACGTCATCTAACCACTTTTTACGTGTCGCACGGAGTTAATTCTTTCCTGTAGCCTTCTCACAATGGCTATGGTCTCACATAGACTACTGCTATTGCCCCTTTGGCAACCCATTCGTCTATACTTCTCATTTACCTTACACATTTCACATAGACTACTGCTATTGTCCCTTCGTCTATACTTGCCTCTCATTTACAATACACATTGTAAATTTTACTAACACTAAAGTATACAGAAGAAGAAGAAGAGAGAAGAGAAGTTTAACCATTGTTATACTTACTACACGTTATCTGGGAGGCTTCCAAATTCTCCGGCTAGTTCGGAAAAACGTCACTGTTTCAGACAGGATGCCCGACTGGCCTCTAATGACGTCTAAGCAAGACGGAGGTCTTTTAATGATCAGAGAGTACTTCAGACCCACCTTTTCACAGCCAGGCTGTCCTCTCCCTCTGCAGTGAGTGATTCCGGCTCGAAGGACCAAAAATGTAAGGAGAATTTATGTGTTTATCAAAGAGGAGATGATCCCAGATCCCGTGCAGAAGTCTGGGCCCAGGAGAAACACATCACACCAGGCTGTGCGGTATCAGATGATTTCTAATTTATTCTAAGGTGGTCAAAGATTATATACTATAAGTGACATCACAGCAAAAGTATATACCTCCAAGGTGAATAAGGATACATAATAGGCTAAAATAAAAGTGATTAACATAAGTTACACCTCCTTAAGTGTATCTATTACATACAATAAGACCGTCATAAATTCAGGAGAAAGGAAGGCCTGGGAAGGCGCCATACAGTCTATTCTGCTTCTCCCTGTATATGTTATTCTATAAACATACATGAGTGATTTAGTAGACTGTCTTATCTTCTAATCTTTCTTCCTCAGAAGACATGCAGGCCTATAGAAGAGTTTCGTTTAACTCCTTCACTACTCATACCAGTATCATGCTATATATATATACCTAGTCTACAATGCAATATAGAATAATTAACTGATACATTGATCTACAATTTTCTTAACAGAGATACACAGAGCGCCGGAACACCAAGAACTAATATATCACATACATATAAGAAGAGAGATCCACAGAGCGCCGGAACCCCAAGAACTAATATATCGCATACATATAAGATGAGAGATCCATACAGCGCCAGAACCCCATTAACTAATATATCGCATACATATAAGAAGAGAAATCCACACAGCGCCGGTACCCCAAGAACTAATATATCACATACATATAAGATGAGAGATCAACAGAGAGCCGGAACCCCAAGAATGAATATATCGCATACATATAAGATGAGAGATCCATACAGCGCGGGAACCCCAAGAACTAATAAATCATTTACATAGAAAAGATGTGAGATCCATACAGCGCCGGAACCCCAAGAACTAATATATCATATACATATAAAATGAGAGATCCAAAGAGCGCCGGAACCCCAAGAACTAATATATCACATACATATAAGATGAGATATCCACAGAGCGCCGACACCCCAAGAACTGATATATAACATACATATAAGATATCCACAGAGCGCCGGAACACCAAGAACTAATATATAACATACATATAAGATATGATCCACAGAACGCCGGAACCCCAAGAACTAATATATCGCATACATATAAGAAGAGAGATCCACACAGCGCTGGAACCCGAAGAACTAATATATTACATACATATAAGAAGAGAAATCCACACAGCGCCGGAACCCGAAGAACTAATATATCGCATACATATAAGATGAGAGATCCACACAGCGCCGGAACCCCAAGAACTAATATATCACATACATATAAAATGAGAGATCCACAGAGCGCCGGAACCCCAAGAACTAATATATCACATACATATAAGATGAGAGATCCATACAGCGCCGGAACCCCAAGAACTAATATATCACATACATATAAGATGAGAGATCCACAGAGCGCGGGAACCCCAAGAACTAATATATCACATACATATAAAAGATGAGAGATCGACAGAGCGCCGGAACCCCAAGAACTAATATATCACATACATATAAGATGAGAGATCCACAGAGCGCCGGAACCCGAAGAACTAATATATCACATACATATAAGATAAGAGATCCACAGAGCGCCGGAACCCCAAGAACTAATATATCACATACATATAAGATGAGAGATCCACAGAGCGCCGGAACCCCAAGAACTAATATATCACATACATATAAGATGAGAGATCCACAGAGCGCCGGAACCCCAAGAACTGATATATCGCATACATATAAGATATGATCCACACAGCGTGGGAACCCCAAGAAGTAATATAACGCATACATATAAGATGAGAGATCCATACAGCGTCTGAACCCCAAGAACTAATATAACGCATATATATAAGATGAGAGATGCATACAGCGCGGGAACCCCAAGAACTAATATATCATATACATATAAAAGATGAGAGATCCATACAGCCACGGAACCCCAAGAACTAATATATCACATACATATAAGATGAGAGATCCACACAGCGCCGGAACCCCAAGAACTAATATATCACATACATATAAGATGAGAGATCCATACAGCGCCGGAGCCCCAAGAACTAATATATCACATACATATAAGATGAGAGATCCACAGAGCGCCGGAACCCCAAGAACTAATATATCACATACATATAAGATGAGAGATCCACAGAGCGCCGGAACCCCAAGAACTGATATATCGCATACATATAAGATATGATCCACACAGCGTGGGAACCCCAAGAAGTAATATAACGCATACATATAAGATGAGAGATCCATACAGCGTCTGAACCCCAAGAACTAATATAACGCATATATATAAGATGAGAGATGCATACAGCGCGGGAACCCCAAGAACTAATATATCATATACATATAAAAGATGAGAGATCCATACAGCCACGGAACCCCAAGAACTAATATATCACATACATATAAGATGAGAGATCCACACAGCGCCGGAACCCCAAGAACTAATATATCACATACATATAAGATGAGAGATCCATACAGCGCCGGAGCCCCAAGAACTAATATATCACATACATATAAGATGAGAGATCCACAGAGCGCCGGAACCCCAAGAACTAATATATCACATACATATAAAATGAGAGATCCACAGAGCGCCGGAACCCCAAGAACTAATATATCACATACATATAAGATATGAGAGATCCATGCAGCGCCGGAACCCCAAGAACTAATATATCGCATACATATAAGATGAGATCCACAGAGCGCCGGAACCCCAAGAACTAATATATCGCATACATATAAGATGAGATCCACAGAGCGCCGGAACCCCAAGAACTAATATATCGCATACATATAAGATATGATCCACACACCGCAGGAACCCCAAGAACTAATATAACGCATACATATAAGATGAGAGATCCATACAGCGTCTGAACCCCAAGAACTAATATAACGCATATATATAAGATGAGAGATCCATACAGCGCCGGAACCCCAAGAACTAATATATCACATACATATAAAAGATGAGAGATCCATACAGCGCCGGAACCCCAAGAACTAATATAACGCATATATATAAGATGAGAGATCAATACAGCGTCTGAACCCCAAGAACTAATATAACGCATACATATAAGATAAAAGATCCATACAGTGCCGGAACCCGAAAAACTAATATATCACATTCATATAAAATGAGAGATCCATACAGCGCCGGAACCCCAAGAACTAATATATCACATACATATAAAAGATGAGAGATCCATACAGCGCCGGAACCCCAAGAACTAATATATCACATACATATAAGATAAGAGATCCCACACAGCGCGGGAACCCGAAAAACTAATATAACGCATATATATAAGATGAGAGATCAATACAGCGTCTGAACCCCAAGAACTAATATAACGCATATATATAAGATGAAAGATCCATACAGTGCCGGAACCCGAAAAACTAATATATCACATTCATATAAAATGAGAGATCCATACAGTGCCGGAACCCCAAGAACTAATATATCACATACATATAAGATAAGAGATCCACAGAGCGCCGGAACACCAAGAACTAATATATCATATACATATAAAAGATGAGAGATCCATACAGCGCCGAAACCCCAAGAACTAATATATCGCATACATATAAGATGAAAGATCCACAGAGCACCGGAACCCCAGGAACTATTATATTGCATACATATAAAATGAGAGATCCAAAGAGCACCGGAACCCCAAGAACTAATATATCGCATACATATAAGATGAGAGATCCAGAGAGCGCGGGAACCCCAAGAACTAATATATCACATACATATAAGATGAGAGATCCACAGAGCGCCGGTACCCCAAGAACTAATATATCACATACATATAAGATGAGAGATTCACAGAGCGCCGGAACCCCAAGAACTAATATATCACATACATATAAGATGAGAGATCCACAGAGCGCCAGGACCCCAAGAACTAATATATAGCATACATATAAGATGAGAGATCCACAGAGCGCCGGAACTCCAAGAACTAATATATCGCATACATATAAGATGAGAGCTCCACAGGGCGCTGGAACCCCAAGAACTAATATATCGCATACATATAAGATGAAAGATCCACAGAGCGCCGGAACCCCAGGAACTAATATATCGCATACATATAAAATGAGAGATCCAAAGAGCGCCGGAACCCCAAGAACTAATATATCGCATACAGATAAGATGAGAGATCCAGAGAGCGCGGGAACCCCAAGAACTAATATATTACATACATATAAGATGAGAGATCCACAGAGCGCCGGAACCCCAAGAACTAATATATCGCATACATATAAGATGAGAGCTCCACAGGGCGCCGGAACCCCAAGAACTAATATATCGCATACATATAAGATGAAAGATCCACAGAGCGCCGGAACCCCAGGAACTAATATATCGCATACATATAAAATGAGAGATCCAAAGAGCGCGGGAACCCCAAGAACTAATATATCACATACATATAAGATGAGAGATCCACAGAACGC
This sequence comes from Eleutherodactylus coqui, assembly GCF_035609145.1. Classification (NCBI taxonomy): domain Eukaryota; kingdom Metazoa; phylum Chordata; class Amphibia; order Anura; family Eleutherodactylidae; genus Eleutherodactylus; species Eleutherodactylus coqui. The sequence goes on from NC_089849.1 coordinate 127,169,944, forward strand.
CGGAACCCCAAGAACTAATATATCGCAAACATATAAGATGAGAGATCCAGAGAGCGCGGGAACACCAAGAACTAATATATCACATACATATAAGATGAGAGATCCACAGAGCGCCGGAACCCCAAGAACTATCATATCGCATACATATAAGATGAAAGATCCACAGAGCGCCGGAACCCCAAGAACTAATATATCGCATACATATAAGATGAGAGATCCAGAGAGCGCGGGAACCCCAAGAACTAATATATCACATACATATAAGATGAGAGATCCACAGAGCGCCGGAACCCCAAGAACTAATATATCGCATACATATAAGATGAGAGATCCACAGAGCGCCGAAACCCCAAGAACTAATATATCACATACATATAAGATGAGAGATCCACAGAGCGCCGGAACCCCAAGAACTATCATATCGCATACATATAAGATGAAAGATCCACAGAGCGCCGGAACCCCAAGAACTAATATATCGCATACATATAAGATGAGAGATCCAGAGAGCGCGGGAACCCCAAGAACTAATATATCACATACATATAAGATGAGAGATCCACAGAGCGCCGGAACCCCAAGAACTAATATATCGCATACATATAAGATGAGAGATCCACACAGCGCCGAAACCCCAAGAACTAATATATCGCATACATATAAGATGAGAGATCCACAGAGCGCCGGAACCCGAAGAACTAATATATCACATACATATAAGATGAGATCCACAGAGCGCGGGAACCCCAAGAACTAATATATCACATACATATAAGATGAGAGATCAACAGAGCGCGGGAACCCCAAGAACTAATATATCACATACATATAAAAGATGAGATCCACAGAGCGCCGGAACCCCAAGAACTAATATATCACATACATATAAAAGATGAGATCCACAGAGCGCCGGAACCCCAAGAACTAATATATCACATACATATAAGATGAGAGATCCACAGAGCGCCGGAACCCCAAGAACTAATATATCACATACATATAAGATGAGAGATCCACAGAGCGCCGGAACCCCAAGAACTAATATATCACATACATATAAAATGAGAGATCCACAGAGCGCCGGAACCCCAAGAACTAATATATCACATACATATAAGATATGATCCACAGAGCGCCGGAACCCCAAGAACTAATATATCATATACATATAAGATGAGAGATCCACAGAGCGCCGGAACCCCAAGAACTAATATATCACATACATATAAGATGAGAGATCCACAGAGCGCCGGAACCCCAAGAACTAATATATCACATACATATAAGATGAGAGATCCACAGAGCGCCGGAACCCCAAGAACTAATATATCACATACATATAAGATGAGAGATCAACAGAGCGCCGGAACCCCAAGAACTAATATATCACATACATATAAGATGAGATCCACAGAGCGCCGGAACCCCAAGAACTAATATATCACATACATATAAGATGAGATCCACAGAGCGCAGGAACCCCAAGAACTAATATATCACATACATATAAGATAAGAGATCCACAGAGCGCCGAAACCCCAAGAACTAATATATCACATACATATAAGATGAGAGATCAACAGAGCGCCGGAACCCCAAGAACTAATATATCGCATACATATAAGATGAGATCCACAGAGCGCCGGAACCCCAAGAACTAATATATCACATACATATAAGATGAGATCCACAGAGCGCAGGAACCCCAAGAACTAATATATCACATACATATAAGATAAGAGATCCACAGAGCGCCGGAACCCCAAGAACTAATATATCACATACATATAAGATGAGATCCACAGAGCGCAGGAACCCCAAGAACTAATATATCACATACATATAAGATGAGAGATCCACAGAGCGCCGGAACCCCAAGAAGTAATATATCACATACATATAAGATAAGAGATCCACAGAGCGCCGAAACCCCAAGAACTAATATATCACATACATATAAGATATGATCCACACAGCGCCGGAACCCCAAGAACTAAAATATCACATACATATAAAAGATGAGAGATCCACAGAGCGCGGGAACCCCAAGAACTAATATATCACGTTAATATAAGATGAAAGATCCACACAGCGCCGGAACCCCAAGAACTAAGATATCAGATACATATAAGATGAGATCCACAGAGCGCCGGAACCCCAAGAACTAATATAACGCATACATACAAGATGAGAGATCCACACAGCCACGGAACCCCAAGAACTAATATAACGCATACATACAAGATGAGAGACCCACAGAGCGCCGGAACCCCAAGAACTAATATAACGCATACATATAAGATAAGAGATCCACAGAGCGCCGGAACCTCAAGAACTAATATATCGCATACATATAAAAGATGAGAGATCCACAGAGCGCCGGAACCTCAAGAACTAATATATCACATACATATAAGATGAGAGATCCACAGAGCGCCGGAACCCCAAGAACTAATATATCACATACATATAAGATGAGAGATCCACAGAGCGCCGGAACCCCAAGAACTAATATATCACATACATATAAGATGAGAGATCCACAGAGCGCCGAAACCCCAAGAACTAATATATCACATACATATAAGATATGATCCACACAGCGCCGGAACCCGAAGAACTAATATATCACATACATATAAGATGAGATCCACAGAGCGCGGGAACCCCAAGAACTAATATATCGCATACATATAAGATGAGAGATCCACACAGTGCCGGAACCCCAAGAACTAATATATCGCATACATATAAGATGAGAGATCCACAGAGCGCCGGAACCCGAAGAACTAATATATCACATACATATAAGATGAGATCCACAGAGCGCGGGAACCCCAAGAACTAATATATCACATACATATAAGATGAGAGATCAACAGAGCGCGGGAACCCCAAGAACTAATATATCACATACATGTAAGATGAGAGATCCACAGAGCGCCGGAACCCCAAGAACTAATATATCACATACATATAAAAGATGAGATCCACAGAGCGCCGGAACCCCAAGAACTAATATATCACATACATATAAGATGAGAGATCCACAGAGCGCCGGAACCCCAAGAACTAATATATCACATACATATAAGATGAGAGATCCACAGAGCGCCGGAACCCCAAGAACTAATATATCACATACATATAAAATGAGAGATCCACAGAGCGCCGGAACCCCAAGAACTAATATATCACATACATATAAGATATGATCCACAGAGCGCCGGAACCCCAAGAACTAATATATCATATACATATAAGATGAGAGATCCACAGAGCGCCGGAACCCCAAGAACTAATATATCACATACATATAAGATGAGAGATCCACAGAGCGCCGGAACCCCAAGAACTAATATATCACATACATATAAGATGAGAGATCAACAGAGCGCCGGAACCCCAAGAACTAATATATCACATACATATAAGATGAGAGATCCATACAGCGCCGGAACCCCAAGAACTAATATATCACATACATATAAGATGAGATCCACAGAGCGCCGGAACCCCAAGAACTAATATATCACATACATATAAGATGAGAGATCCACAGAGCGCCGGAACCCCAAGAAGTAATATATCACATACATATAAGATAAGAGATCCACAGAGCGCCGAAACCCCAAGAACTAATATATCACATACATATAAGATATGATCCACACAGCGCCGGAACCCCAAGAACTAATATATCACATACATATAAGATGAGAGATCCACAGAGCGCCGGAACCCCAAGAACTAATATATCACATACATATAAAAGATGAGAGATCCACAGAGCGCCGGAACCCCAAGAACTAATATATCACGTTAATATAAGATGAAAGATCCACACAGCGCCGGAACCCCAAGAACTAAGATATCAGATACATATAAGATGAGATCCACAGAGCGCCGGAACCCCAAGAACTAATATAACGCATACATACAAGATGAGAGATCCACACAGCCACGGAACCCCAAGAACTAATATATCACATACATATAAGATGAGAGATCCACAGAGCGCCGGAACCCCAAGAACTAATATATCACATACATATAAGATGAGAGATCCACACAGCGCCGGAACCCCAAGAACTAATATAACGCATACATATAAGATAAGAGATCCACAGAGCGCCGGAACCTCAAGAACTAATATATCGCATACATATAAAAGATGAGAGATCCACAGAGCGCCGGAACCCCAAGAACTAATATAACGCATACATATAAGATAAGAGATCCACAGAGCGCCGGAACCTCAAGAACTAATATATCGCATACATATAAAAGATGAGAGATCCACAGAGCGCCGGAACCCCAAGAACTAATATATCACATACATATAAGATGAGAGATCCACAGAGCGCCGGAACCCCAAGAACTAATATATCATATACATATAAGATGAGACCCACACAGCGCCGGAACCCCAAGAACTAATATATCACATACATATAAGATGGGAGATCCACAGAGCGCCGGAACCCCAAGAACTAATATATCAGATACATATAAGATGAGAGATCAACAGAGCGCCGGAACCCCAAGAACTAATATATCACATACATATAAGATGAGAGCTCCACAACGCGCCGGAACCCCAAGAACTAATATATCACATACATATAAGATGAGATCCACAGAGCGCCGCAACACCAAGAACTAATATATCACATACATATAAGATGAGAGATCAACAGAGCGCCGGAACCCCAAGAACTAATATATCACATACATATAAGATTAGAGATCCACAGTGCGCCGGAACCCCAAGAACTAATATATCGCATACATATAAGATGAGAGATGCACAGAGCGCCGGAACCCCAAGAACTAATATATCATATACATATAAGATGAGATCCACAGAGCGCCGGAACCCCAAGAACTAATATATCACATACATATAAGATGAGAGATCCACAGAGCGCCGGAAACCCAAGAACTAATATAACGCATACATATAAGATGAGAGATCCACAGAGCGCCGGAACCCCAAGAACTAATATATCACATACATATAAGATGAGATCCACAGAGCGCCGGAACCCCAAGAACTAATATATCACATACATATAAGATGAGAGATCCACACAGCGCCGGAACCCCAAGAACTAATATATCGCATACATATAAGATGAGAGATCCACAGAGCACCGGAACCCCAAGAACTAATATATCGCATACATATAAGATGAGAGATCCACACAGCGCCGGAACCCCAAGAACTAATATATCGCATACATATAAGATGAGAGATCCATACAGCGCCGGAACCCCAAGAATTAACTTAATGGATTATTCAGTAAAAAAAAAAAATTAAAATGCCCAAAATACCTTATCTGTACCACATGAGAAAGAAAGAGATTCCGCAGTAACCCCCACGTACATACAAGGTCCCGCATAAAACAAGCTTTATTCAGCCCCGTCGAGGTTCTACAGACAGACGTGCAACCATTTATTAGATTCACATGATGATTTGCCACGGAAATGCTGAGGATTTAGTGTTTTATCTGCAGCAACTCAGCGCTATTTTGGCTGTAAATTCATGCTCAAATCCGCATATAAGGCGGGGGTCACACGGGCAGATTTGCCCATGCAATACGCAGAGAATAAAGCCCAATGACTTCAATTTCAGTCGGTGCGTTTGTTTGCAGCACGCAAATGAACATGCCCTGCGGAGGATTGGGGAGGGGGGAGGGGGTGGGGGGTTTACAATAAAATACGCCAAGCTTTTATTCTACAAGAACACACCGTTTAGGGATGCGCAAATGCGCTTAAGTTCATATGAAGCTGGCCTGCGGATTTTGTGGTGGATTCATGTGTTGCGGACGTTTGCACGCGGTGTAACACCCGTAGCCCAACCTAAGCTGGCCATTGAGGGGTTAGAGACACGGCGCTCTGAAGGCCGAGGGATCCTGCAGACGGGCAGTTTCGCCAATACTTGCACAAGCTGTAGAGCAGAAGCTCTTGATTTCCATGGGTTCCCTCATATTGAGGTGTGTTTCGCGTGCGTGGAGAATGTATGCCACATGCTCGGTTTTGTGCAGATTTGCAGACCCAAGGCACTATAGAAGTCTATAGGGGTGCGCAGGTGTGCTCGCCGTCCTCTCTAAAGCGTGCACTTTTGCTGTGTTAGTCGGTAACTGTGGACTATATTGGCTGTCCAGCTGGTTCGGTCCCGGCACGGTGGTTTGCCGCACAGATGTGAACCCTGCGGTGCAAACAAGTACAGCCACATGTGCGGATACGGGCATAAACGCATGTGCTAGCGCTCCCTTCCCAGCGCAATCACGTCAGGAATGGCTGGGCGTAGAAATGCCTGCGCCCGGGTAAAGGAGCCCTAAACTGCTTGCCATTTTTGCTGTCTTGTTCTGGCCGCAGCGGAATACAGGCGGTTGAGCCGCTTCAAAACCTGCGCCGAGCAGCTGTTCTGCTGTGGTAATCTCGTGGAAGTTCCGTGCGGTCTCGCTGTCGACACACCACGGGATTCCTGTGGAATTTCCACCCCGTGTGACCGCAGCCCAAGAGAATGAAGTCCAGCAATGTGTTCTCAGCCAAGATGGACGACCCGCACATCAACAAGGGTCGTCTGCCATAGACTTCTGGCAGATAGAGCAGGAACTGCTCATGGGAACAAACCCAATCACTGTGCTGCGCTCCATAACATCTGGGGTCACACAAAGGGGGGAGGGCCTGGGGGGGGGTCACACAGAGAGGGGAGGGCCTGGGGGGGGGGTCACACAGAGAGGGGGAGGGCCTGGGGGGTCACACAGAGGGGGGAGGGCCTGGGGGGATCACACAGAGGGGGGAGGGCCTGGGGGGGGGTCACACAGAGGGGGGAGGGCCTGGAGGGGGTCACACAGAGGGGGGAGGGCCTGGAGGGGGTCACACAGAGGGAAGAGGGCCTGGGCGGGGTCACACAGAGGGGGGAGGGCCTGGGGGGGTCACACAGAGGGGGGAGGGCCTGGGGGGGTCACACAGAGGGGGGAGGGCCTGGGGGGGTCACACAGAGGGGGGAGGGCCTGGGGGGGTCACACAGAGGGGGGAGGGCCTGGGGGGGTCACACAGAGGGGGGGTCACACAGAGAGGGGAGGGCCTGAGGGGGGTCACACAGAGGGGGGAGGGCCTGAGGGGGGTCACACAGAGGGGGGAGGGCCTGGAGGGGGTCACACAGAGGGGGGAGGGCCTGGAGGGGGTCACACAGAGGGGGTCACATAGAGGGGGGAGGGCCTGGGGGGGTCACACAGAGGGGGGAGGGCCTGGGGGGGTCACACAGAGGGGGGAGGGCCTGGGCGGGGTCACACAGAGGGGGGAGGTCGCACAGAGGGGGGGGGGGTTTGCAGGGGTCACACAGCACAGAGGGGGGAGGAGGGGGACGGGAGGGGTGCTGCAGGGGTCACGCGGAGAAGGGATGAGGGGGGCCTGCAGGGGGTCACATGGAGAAGGGGGGGCTGTGGGGGTCACACGGAGAAGGGGGAATGGATTGCGGGGGTCACACAGGAGGGAGGAGAGGGGGGGCTGCGGGTGTCACATGGAGGTGGGGAGGGGGGACTGCGGGGGTCACACGGAGGGGAGATAGGGAGGAGGGGGGCTGCAGAGGCCACACAGAGGAGGGGGGCTGAAGGGGTCACATGGAGAAGGGGGAATGGATTGCGGGGGTCACACAGGAGGGAGGAGAGGGGGGGCTGCGGGTGTCACATGGAGGAGGGGAGGGGGGACTGCGGGGGTCACACGGAGGGGAGATAGGGAGGAGGGGGGCTGCAGAGGCCACACAGAGGAGGGGGGCTGTGGGGGTCACACAGAGAAGGGGGAATGGATTGCGGGGGTCACACAGGAGGGAGGAGAGGGGGGGCTGCGGGTGTCACATGGAGGAGGGGAGGGGGGACTGCGGGGGTCACACGGAGGGGAGATAGGGAGGAGGGGGGCTGCAGAGGCCACACAGAGGAGGGGGGCTGAAGGGGTCACATGGAGGAGGGAGGGAGGGCTGCGGGGGTCACATGGAAGGTGGGGGGTAGGGGGGTGCAGGGTTACACAGAAGCTTTCCTGGCTGGAGGTTCAGTCGCTCTCTCAGGCATCGGTGAGCTCTTCCATCGATGTTTGGGGCCAACAAGGGTGCTCTATCCCCGGTTACTCCCAGTCACTGCTCTGATATAGCTGCCCTCACGTGACCTTCACCATTATCACTACAGAGGAGAATCATCTCCTAGCCGCTATGACGAGAGCGCAGCTCCTACCTGGCGGAGGCCACAACTGCCCGAAGCTGCACCATCAGCAGAAGACTCCGCCCCCTGCTTCTCCTTTCTCCCGCTTCGCTGAGGTGATGACAGACTCCGCCCCCTGCTTCTCCTTTCTCCCGCTCCGCTGAGGTGATGACAGACTCCGCCCCCTGCTTCTCCTTTCTCCCGCTCCGCTGAGGTGATGACAGACTCCGCCCCCTGCTTCTCCTTTCTCCCGCTCCGCTGAGGTGATGACAGACTCCGCCCCCTGCTTCTCCTTTCTCCCGCTCCGCTGAGGTGACTGCAGACTCTGCCCCCTGCTCTTCCCGCTCTTTCTTCCTCCAGCTCCGCTGAGGTGACTACAGACCCCGCCTCTGTTGATGTGATGACAAACTCCGCCCCCTGCTCCTTCTTTCTCCCGCTCCGCTGATGTGACTACAGACTCCGCCCCCTGCTCTTCCCGCTCTTTCTTCCTCCAGCTCCGCTGAGGTGACTACAGACCCCGCCTCTGTTGATGTGATGACAAACTCCGCCCCCTGCTCCTTCTTTCTCCCGCTCCGCTGATGTGACTACAGACTCCGCCCCCTGCTCCTTCTTTCTCCCGCTCCGCTGATGTGACTACAGACTCCGCCTCCTGCTCTTCCCGCTCTTTCTTACTCCCGCTCCGCTGAGATGACTACGGCGGGCACGCAGAGGGGGGGGGGGGCTGTGGGGGTCACACTGAGGGGGTCTCACGGAGGTGGGACCTGCGGGGTTCACTGGGAGGGGGGGCCTGCGGGGTTACACGGAGGGGGGCCTGTGAGGGTCACATGGAGGAGGGGGCCTGCGGCGGGCACACAGAGGGAGGGGCTGTGGGGGTCACACGGAGGGGGGAGGGAGGGGTGCAGGGTTACACAGAAGCTTTCCTGGCTGGAGGTTCAGTCGCTCTCTCAGGCATCAGTGAGCTCTTCCATAGGTGTTTGGGACCAACAAGGGCGCTCTATCCCCGGTTACTCCCAATCCCTGCTCTGATGTAGCTGCCCTCACGTGACCTTCACCATTATCACTACAGAGGAGAATCATTTAGCCACCATGACAACACAATTACTACTGGAGCCAATATAGGGAACACTATTACTACTGGGACCAATATAGGGAACACTATTACTACTGAGACCAATATAGGGAACACTATTACTACTGGGACCAATATAGGGGACACAATTACTACTGGGACCAATATAGGGAACACTATTACTACTGGGACCAATATAGGGAACACTATTACTACTGGGACCAATATAGGGAACACTATTACTACTGGGACCAATATAGGGGACACAATTACTACTGGGACCAATATAGGGAACACTATTACTACTGGGACCAATATAGGGAACACTATTACTACTGGGACCAATATAGGGAACACTATTACTACTGGGACCAATATAGGGGACACAATTACTACTGGGACCAATATAGGGAACACTATTACTACTGGGACCAATATAGGGAACACTATTACTACTGGGACCAATATAGGGAACACTATTACTACTGGGACCAATATAGGGAAAACTATTACTACTGGGACCAATATAGGGGACACTATTACTACTGGGACCAATATAGGGAACACTATTACTACTGAGACCAATATAGGGAACACTATTACTACTGGGACCAATATAGGGAACACTATTACTACTGGGACCAATATAGGGGACACAATTACTACTGGGACCAATATAGGGAACACTATTACTACTGGGACCAATATAGGGAACACTATTACTACTGGGACCAATATAGGGAACACTATTACTACTGGGACCAATATAGGGAAAACTATTACTACTGGGACCAATATAGGGGACACTATTACTACTGGGACCAATATAGGGAACACTATTACTACTGGGACCAATATAGGGGACACTATTACTACTGAGACCAATATAGGGAACACTATTACTACTGGGACCAATATAGGGAACACTATTACTACTGGGACCAATATAGGGGACACTATTACTACTAAGACCAATATAGGGAACACTATTACTACTGGGACCAATATAGGGAACACTATTACTACTGGGACCAATATAGGGAACACTATTACTACTGGGACCAATATAGGGAACACTATTACTACTGGGACCAATTTAGGGGACACTATTACTACTGAGACCAATATAGGGAACACTATTACTACTGGGACCAATATAGGGGACACTATTACTACTAAGACCAATATAGGGAACACTATTACTACTGGGACCAATATAGGGGACACTATTACTACTGGGACCAATATAGGGAACACTATTACTACTGGGACCAATATAGGGGACACTATTACTACTGGGACCAATATAGGGAACACTATTACTACTGGGACCAATATAGGGGACACTATTACTACTGGGACCAATATAGGGAACACTATTACTACTGGGACCAATATAGGGAACACTATTACTACTGAGACCAATATAGGGAACACCATTACTACTGAGACCAATATAGGGAACACTATTACTACTGGGACCAATATAGGGAACACTATTACTACTGGGACCAATATAGGGGACACTATTACTACTGGGACCAATATAGGGAACACTATTACTACTGGGACCAATATAGGGAACACTATTACTACTAAGGCTAATATAGGGCTCGCTGTTACTACTGGGGCAAATAGAGGGCATGCTATTACTACTGGGACCAATATAGGGGACACTATTACTACTAAGGCTAATATAGGGCTCGCTGTTACTACTGGGGCAAATAGAGGGCATGCTATTACTACTGGGACCAATATAGGGAACACTTACTACTAAGGCTAATATAGGGCTCGCTGTTACTGGGGCAAATAGAGGGCATGCTATTACTACTGGGGCCAATATAGGGGACAATATCACTACTGTGGACAATATAGGGGACACTATTACTACTGGGACCAATATAGGGGTCACTATTACTACTGGGACCAATATAGGGGTCACTATTACTACTGGGACCAATATAGGGAACACTATTACTACTAAGGCTAATATAGGGCTCGCTGTTACTACTGGGGCAAATAGAGGGCATGCTATTACTACTGGGACCAATATAGGGGACACTATTACTACTAAGGCTAATATAGGGCTCGCTGTTACTACTGGGGCAAATAGAGGGCATGCTATTACTACTGGGACCAATATAGGGAACACTTACTACTAAGGCTAATATAGGGCTCGCTGTTACTGGGGCAAATAGAGGGCATGCTATTACTACTGGGGCCAATATAGGGGACAATATCACTACTGTGGACAATATAGGGGACACTATTACTACAGGGGCTAACTCCCTCCCGCTCACTTTCTTTCAGCTGCCATAGAAGTCTATGGCAGCTTTCTGCGTAACACGGACAAAGATCGGTCAAGACTTCTCTCTTCACGCCCCGTATAGAAGATGCGTCCGAGAAAGATAGAGCGGGTCCTACCTTTTATTTGCACAAATATTTTACGAGGAAAGAACACGTTTGAATGAAGCCATTTAAAGCAGAGGCGTCGCTTGGTCGCGTTTACCTGTGACATTTTAACATGCAGAAACGCCTCCCCAAATAATTTTCGGTGAAATTAGCCTAAACCATTCTCTTCCCTCCCCATGAGCTGTAGTGCAGAACACACGGGACACGATCACACTCAGCAGATTCATGCAGAACCTTCTGTGACCGCAGCTTGTAGAAATCCCCACAACTGGCGCAGAAGCCATCGCAGTTGCAGGTCATGGAAGCCTCTTTCACACAAGCAGAGTAGGTGCGTCAAAAATCACATCTAAAACAACCTTTGGTGTCCTACGGGTTCAAAAGACGCCAAGATTTCTCTCCATCAAAAGATAGGACTCCTATCGGAGAGCATGCGAGCTGGCTGGCAGAGGGTGGGGGGGTGGGGGGAATCCCTCACCGTGGGGACTACCTTCATCTCGGGGCTGCGCTGTGAGATGTGCAATATGATGAACACCTGGTCGCGGCTATTCTTCGCTCAGGCGATTTAATGCTCCGAGGTCTTTGGGAGATGTGTAATGATTTTTGTTCGAAAATTGCACCAAAGTCGGACACACTGCGATTTTTCTTTTTTTGCTCAGACTATTCTTCCAATTAAAGACTCAGACTTGATAAAGACTCAATGAGTTGAAACGTCGTGTTTTTTTGTTGGGAGGAATAAGAGAACTTCTTTACCTGCACCTCGTACGCCGGCACATTGCCTCTTGTCTGGTACAATATTCATCCAATTAAAGGGATCACAAGTAAGTTAAACCATTTGGAGTCGGAGTTGGTAGAAATGGACCTTATGTGGCCCTGATGACTGGCACAAGGAGCAGATTCACACAGGCAAGTGCAAAACAATCATCATTTTGCCTGCGATTTCCATGCCTGTGTGATGCAAAAATGTAAGACCTCTATCTTTTTGCGTTTTGTGCAGCCAAAGTCCCATGGAGGTATATGGGAGGTGCACAAATATGCAAGGGGAAGGCTGTGACACTGCGCAAAAATCAGAAGAAAACCCTTTTAAGGCTTTAATAGCCATTCAGTTCCACGGAAAGGGTGTGTCGCGTACATATGTGAACTGGCCCCGCGAGCCAAAAATTATAGTACTATGCGCAGACGCATGAAAGAAACCCTGATTATAGCTCTCACCAAACCTCATTCATGTGCAAATACGCCGCGTAGCAAGGGGCGGATTGGTGCAAACACTCGTGTGAAAAAAATCACGTCCTTCAGACAGTAAAATGCTTCATAGTTGAATTTAATGCACTAGAATACAGCTGGCATGTGAGTGGGTTCTGTTTTTGGAATGCTTCCATAGAATATAATGGGCATTTATTGACCAAAAATTGCCCAAAACAGGACATGCTGTGATTTTTCACATTTGGACTAATGGTACGAGTGAAAAATCACTAGTGTGAATGAAGCCATTAAATGATCATTCACACTAGTTATTTTTCACTCGGACCATATATAATACGGTATTGATTCAATAGACAATTTGTTGCATATTTCCTTTTGAAGGAATTTAGGAAAGTTTTGGAGTGTCCTATAAATATACTAGCTGATATACCCGGCTTCGCCCCAGTTAATTTGGTACTGGTGTTTATCTGGTGTTCACACGGAAAATCTTATGAAGTCGTGGTTACTTTAGAGATAGTGGGAAAAACATATGTTCACCATTTTGCACGGTTCTTTGCGTTACCCAGGAAACACCACGGGAGGTAACCATGCGACGTTTCCTTTATATAAAATGACATCAGGAAGTGAGAGAATTAGAATCCATATGTAAAATTTGGACGCTAATTCTTTTGCGCATAGAATTGAATAATCGAGTTGGGAACATTTAACTTTTCCTATTTATGACATAATCAATGCTTGTGCCAAATTTCACGTTTCTATGACATTGGGAAGTTGGAGAATTAGATTCAGTACGTAAAATTTAGAATTGAATAATCGAGTTGGGACCCCTTTACTTCTCCTATTTTGGAGATAATCTATGCTTGTGCCAAATTTCATGTTTCTACGACATCAGGAAGTTGGAGAATTAGTGGCGAGCCAGTCAGTGAGTCAGTCAGTCAGTCAGTCAGTGAGGGCTTTCGTTTTTATATATATATAGATATTCGATTCATATAAGCACCTATTTATGAGAAACATTGGCATGTAGGATGGAGCGGGGTTATTTCATCATAATGGGGATGAAAAGCCATTTTAGTACAGTTAATTTATCACATAAAAACCATGGGTCATAGTTGGGAGTTGGAGTCTGGGAAGATTGAGGAGTCAGAATTAGAGTCTGAAGTTTGGCTTACCACCACATGCTTGTATTCTGAATGCACATAAAAAATGTATTTGCCAGTCCAGAGGTTCACATAAAGTTGAGGCAACTTTACGTTACCAAGCATATAGATAAACTTGGAATATTAGGGGTTAATGGCAACAAAGTTCAGCCTGGCTACCCAGAAGTGCAATAATCGGACACAATCCTGGGATCTAGTATGCAAGTTGGGCTAACCGGCTCCACAGCCCAGGTAGTCATGCATTCAGATCTAGCCTGGTGCCACACAAAGGGGGAATTAATAAATATATTTACAACAGATTTGTCATGTTAAAATGTCCCAAATTTATGTGCAAGACTCACTTTTACGCTTTTTAAGCCATCCTTGCTGCATTTTTTAAAAAGTGGGAAGACTTAGTGGGGGGGGGGGGGGTGAGACCGGCCATGGCACATCATATCACTATAATTCACACCATAAGCCTACCATAGGTTTCACAAAGTTTACACCCCTTGTTACATTTGGCGCATCTCAAGTTTAAGATAATTGCCACTTATTTATTTTCACATTGCTACATTTTTGTAAATTTTGATGTTGGTGTTTTTGCCACATCTTTTTTTGTTACAAATAAATGAGGCGTCCAGATGTTCCCTATTAGTCAATAAGGAAATAGGAAAAGCCTACAATTAGAGATGAGCTAGTATACTGGCTGAGGGTGCGTTCACTGAGCGAATATACGGCGCAAAAATACAACCGAGCGTATATACGCTACAAGTGCGGCTATTGCATTGCAATATACTGCTCCTCACGAGCGAACGTACGGAGCGTATAGTCGTCGGCAGAATAATTCTATATGTACGCGGCGTATATACGATGTGCTCGTAAGAATACGGTCCGGTCGGCGTTTGGACGTGTACGTGTTTCGTTGAACAGGTTTTGCCCATTACAGTGAATAGCTCAGATTGCTGCTTGAACAGGTGTGTCGATGTCGCTGCGAAGGTGCTTAGCCGATAATTATGCAGGCACCTGGAGAGAGGCGGCTGCAGGCAATAAAAGGGCTGTACTGCTAATCTGCTGCGGGCTTCAGCATGTTCCCTGTTACCATGAATCGCCTCATACCTGCAGTGGAAGCAAGACCACCACTTTGGGACACACGCCATCGTCATTACAGAAATGTGCATAAGAAGGACGCCTTGTGGCGAGAAGTGGCGCAGCAATTGCACGCTTACCAGTGGCGTTCGGCAACTCCTGAACAGCGAGCGGAATTTGGTACGTAAATGTTGTTCTTGCAGCTGCTTGCCATGCGGAAGCTTTTAAGCATTTATTTACAGCTTTTACTGTTTGCTTTCCACCACGTAGCTCAGCGCGACTACCCCTTCGTTAGAGGTCCACAGCATCAACTGTTATGTCAAAGGCTATAGTTGTGTGTAACAGCACATGGCAATGCCAACAAGCTGGCATGCTTTGTAAGTGTGCGCTGTATTGCTGAGTTTGTGCCAGCATTGCTGCTTGTTCTTTAACCTCCAGTGCAAACCTCGTCTGCTAACAGGGCTTCTGTGCTGCCATTATAATAGCTATATAGCACAATTTACAACTTCGCAATGCTATATTTTCACTTTGATACTCTGAGAGCAAATGTGAAGAACTACAACTTTTGTACCGCTTCTCGTTAACTACAGTTGTGTCGGTCCAGAGGAGCTGGAAGTCGGCCAGGGACCAGTACCGCCGTGAAGCTCGCCAGGCCCAAACTTCTACTCATTTGGGCAAGAAGCCATACAAATATTCTCCCCTCCTTGCCTTTCTGGACATCCTCATGGATGTAGGACCGTAAGTATTCGTTATCAGTATAGTTGCCGTACGTTGTCATTCTGTTTGTCACCTACCCTTTCTGTCCCTGGTCTGCCTGGATGTAAATGCTAAAATGAGATAAGACCTTTTCATGCACTCAATTCCAATTACTGAGAGCGAACCCTGCTGCTGCTTTGCGTGATTCTTACCTTTGAAGTATGTAATTGGGGGCCAGTATGCACACACACATGTTGACAATGCAATTAACGTGAGAGTAGTGGCAGTGCTAGTTATTCCAGTTTTGCACATCTGAGATTACGGAAGAGCAGGGCAAACCTCTTCCAAAGACGTCAGGATGCTATAGCCTACTGCTGCTGTTCATTACCAGGTCCACAGAGTTTTCTGCTTCATACTATATGCGCTGGTTCGTTGCGTTCGCCTTACTGTTCAAGGTTTCTATCTGCACACTTTAGGTTTTAGGCTGCAGAGTTGTGTTGCAGGATGAAAAGTTACCACTACTCTGCATTCTGCAACAGTTTGCCTGAACGCTATCAAACTGCGCAAAGCCCTGCGGCAGCCAAGCATCTCTGGCACTGCCTTATCCACTGCTATATACTTAGGTAGTCCTTATAGCTTCCATGTACTTGGTTATCTGCGTTATTCAACTTCACAATTAGCGCATAGCAGTTGTCATATTACTGCAGGTGAGCTAGTATCATTCATCATAGACATGTTAGTAACTGCCCAGAGCTACACTCATTGAGGCCCATGTTGCGCCTTCTTGACACTTCGCTAACAGACAACTCATTTAGGGAAATAAGTGCAGTGGATTTTGCTTTTTTAATGGAATTATTAGTAAACTATAAATCTGTATTGGCACGAAATGATGAATGCAACATACACTTTACTACTTCTGGCTACAGATTTCAAAGTAGCCCTGACATTTGCCTATAGTGTCCCACAGTTGTACAAATTTACTCCCCCCCTCCCCCCCCCCCCCCCACTGCTGGGCTCACGACATGTATGTTTTGACGCTTGAACAGCTGCCTGGCCTTGGGCTGCAGTTTTCATAGTTGGCGCAATACTTTAGCCTTGCTGCAGCTCATTAGTATTGCAGTGCTGCACATGGCCAACACTTGGATGTCTGTTTACAGCGTTGCGGTAAGTTTTAGCTCAGTCCACATAACATTTCGCATTGTGAGCTATGGAAGCATTCAACTGCAGGAGTCTAAAGGCAAAGATCCAACGCTAGTGCGGAAGCTGAGGCAAACAGCCACGCTGCAGGCGTTCAATGTGCAGCGCCTGCATGTGGGCAAGTAAATGCACTCGTGTGGTGCAGAGTGTAAGCTCTCGCCTACGACCTGAAGGTTTGCAAGTTCGATCCCCGCATGAATCAGGTAGCCGGCTCAAGGTTGACTCAGCCTTCCATCCTTCCGAGGTCGGTAAAATGAGAACCCAGCTTGGTGGGGGGTAATAAGTAATAATTACCTGAAAGCGCTGCGGAATAAGTTGGCGCTATACAAATACCAAGATTTTTAGATTTATGTCTCTAGAGTCACCCAAACCAGAAGCGTTCGCTGACTACTTTGTGCATTCACAATTTAGCTGTGCTAACACTTCAACCACTGGAAAATGCCCACTATTGTCCAGCCTACAACGATTTGTTGTAGCTGCCCATTCTTCCAGAATCAAGCGGTTGTCATGATGGTCTGGCGAGCACAGGGGGAGGGCGGAGAGGGAGGGGCAGTGTAGTCCCCCACCACCACTATGCTCACGCAGGTAACTGCCCACAGCCCCTCGGTGCCATCGGCTTCTCTAGAGAAGAGCAGCCTTGCAATTGCTAAAACCACTACATGCTGACGGTTTTGTCCTAAATTTGTAACCTTGCGCATCCATGATACATACTTCTATCGTTGCTGCTTTGCACCTTGACGTTTTTGTTATAATCCTAACCAATCACATTGTTATGTTGCAACCATCCTTGTCTTTTACCATATGCAAATGCCCAATGCAGAATGCTGGAAACCAACTAACCGTGGATAATGCGCCAGCGATAGGACGTGCGTCAGAACATTCACCCAATATTCGTTAAGGTCTTTCAGTTGCAGAACGTAGCTGGTCAAACTTTAACCTGAAGCTGTTGGATGGTTGTCTTACATTATGAAAACCAAACATGTATTTCGTTGTCTCACCATTACACGCATGGCAACCTAAAAACGCCTTTGTAAGCGTGTGCACTGTTATGCAACGCAGCATAGTTGTGGCTGGCCTGCTAAGTGGACATATAGTATTTGTATAATGTCAAGTGTTTTAAGTAATGAATTCGTGGCCCCAACGTGGCAGCGAGCACATAATACAATGGTGGATTAAATTAGACTCCGCTTGTGCAGCCATCCCTCGTTGTAGCATTACTGCTATACAAACCCGGTACAGACATTGAAATGTAGTGAGATGCTGCAGATATATTTGTGTCTCATCTGTGTGCCCCTTTGCCTTACCTTTTCCCCATATTAAAACCCAAGTTGCTTTAATGACTGGATAGTTTCACGGCCTTTTTTCCCTTTTATGTTTTGTATTTAAAAAAATAAAAAGTCTTGAGAGTTTGCAAGCAGAACAATATAGTAAGTGGTAAGCCTCCGGTGTCCATTTGCATATTATAATTTTTTTTCTCATTTCTTAGGAGTACCAGCAACTGGCCGGGCATCACTCAGTCACAGCAAAGAGGTCAACAAAGGACTGAGCAACAGCAACTGAGGGCAGGGTCAAGCCCTCTGGTTCGCCAACCAGCCCGCCACCGAACCCAAATAACTGACGACACATCTGACAGTGAGACCTCTGTACGTAATCGCAATACCAAAGTGCCTGACCAACAGCGCCAACAAGCACCACCAGCGCATCAGGGGCAGAGAAGCAGCCTTTCCCCGTGCTCACGGGTCGACCAGGCGGTCCTCAGGTACTTGCGTGGCAGGGAGGGTGCGGACTGGGCAGAGTTATACTGTGCCTCGTTGGTGCCCAGTTTTCGCGCTCTCCCGCCACACATAATACCAAAGATGAAAGTGGCCGTGGAGACTCTATTTGAGTCTGCGCTCGGCGCTCAGCCTACAGATGAGTGTTTCTGGCTGCTGGCGCGATGGAGTCTCCACGGCCGCGGACGTTTTCCCAACCGGGACCAGTATAGTACACAGCCACCTGGGAGGGCTGTCAACCCGGTGGAGCACGGGGCTGAGCCAGTCTCGGACTTTTCACCTTTTCGCGAAAGCTTATTAAGCCCACAGATGGCACCGCACACTACTGAGGCGTCAGCCCTGCAGCCTATGGGGCAGGTAAATGAGCCTGCAGCGATACATGAAAGTAAAACTAAGGAGCGCCTAACATGGGAAGTTAATGTTACCCCAGAGGTAATGAACACTGACAACATTGTACCAGACAAATTTTGTACTTCTCTGAATGTGGGACCAACACCACAACGTAGGCCTAAACCGCGGCATAGGCCAATTCTGCCGCCAGTAAAATGGCAACGTCAAGCTGCCTCCATGGCACCAAAACTCACAAAAACTCGCCACGGCTGGGAAACTACCTCAAGCGAAGAGGGCGTGGAGCCAAACCGTCAGGGTGCAAAGCAATGCTGTGAGGACTTACCAACCTGCAGCAGTGCAGCTTTTATAGTTTTAGCCCCTGTGGGTCTCGGGGATCAAGGGGAAACTAATTTGGCCCTCTCACGAATGTCAGGGACTGGGACCGCTAAAGACATTCATGCTTTTTTTAAGCGGCACAGTAAAGTGCCTATCAGCTTGGGCCGCGGGGGCAAACAACCGAGAAAAATAGCTCCAATCAGTCGGCGACACTTTGGAACAGCAACAGATTCAGACTGACTGTTCAGTAATGTTTGCGTTCTCTTACCGCACACTAATGTGCTGTGCCACTTGATTTTGTGTACAAACATAACACCGTTATCCCCAATCTTTTGATTGCTGCATACATGATGGCTGATGTCTGGCCGACTGCAACGTCCTTTGTAACCCTTTAAGTTGTTACGTGTTTTTTATAGAGTACATATTACTTTAAAAAAATAAAAAACATCGTTGTTTTCAGTATAATAACTTGTGGTTCTGGGCACAGGAGGAGGGGCCACAATGTCATTGGTACTATCCTGTAACGCCGCTACACTCCCTGCACTGATTGGTCTTTGATATTTCTTTCATGCTTCTATTTGCTCCGCCTAATGAAGAATATTTGTAACAACCTGTAAATCACACTTTCTGTCTTACATGTGACCCCAAGCTACTTCTGCCACACATATGCAGACATGCAAACCAAATGTTGATCCGAGAGAAATGTTTGTGGTGAAGCCTTTATCAGCTGTGGCGTAATATAGCTGGGCTCAGATGAACGCTAAATAGGTGCCTATTGTCTCCCAGTGTCGAACTCAAAGTCATAGAATGGCACACATGAGTTTATACCATCTTCTAAGCTCAGACAGTTGCCGCAAACTAGTTTAGGAAGAACTTGTTGGTTATCTGGTAGCATTACAGCGGCCAAAAGCAGATTTTATAAAGTAACGCTAACTTGCCAAAAAGTTAAGTGCCGATTAATGTTATTGGGAGGGCTGCTTCCACTTACCACCAGTGCTGTTTGGAGTGTCTGCGGCAAACTGATGTATTTCTTCCACAACTAAGTCCGATAGTCCATTAACGTGACTGCGCCTAACAAATGTTTAACTGTTGGCGCGTCTAAGTTCACATGTCTAACTCTTTGCCATAACAACATTTCTAGATGTTTAGCTCTTTACTACATGCAATGCCTAAACTAGTTCCTTAACTAATCTGGAACTGGAAATCATTGCGGACGGTAAGCAATTGGCCACGCCGCAGGTAACAAATTTTTGAGATCTTCACTATAAGTAGCAAAGAGTAAGGTGTGCGGTAATTTTTGGATGCGAGCATGCTGCAGTAACAATGGCGGAACTCAACTAAGCCTTTACTATCTGTTTATTAAGTCTGGGGCTAGGACTGCGCCGCGTCTTATACGATAAGCCCATGCAGTTATTAAGGAAACACCGAAAAAAGTTAAGACAGAACTGTTGCTATAGTGCTTAAAAGCAACTTATTTACTGGGACAGCTTGCAATGTCTAAGGGGAAATACTACTACTTTTGGCAAATATATAAGGTTAACCGCCATATAAGCATGGCAGCCTGCATGATTATTACTCTTTCATTAACATACTTACCAGCGGCCTCTGTGATGCTGTGTTCCTCCAGTGACGCTGCATCACTGACATTAGGGGAGCCAGCGGCCGACGGTGTGTGTGTACTTTGGCCTTCATCAGCTAAATTAGGAGAGTGCAGAGCACCTTGTAGGTCTGTGTGTTTCAAAAAAATTTTTTAAATAGTTGCGCGTTGCAACTTGTTTGTATTTTACGACAGACATGCAAGTGGTTGTTACCTGGTGTTACACTCCGTTCATTACTGTGAGCACTCTGCTCCCTCTTGTTAGGCTCCGTCCTCGTAGCATCAGGTAAAGCTCCTCACTTGTGCTCTTGGCCAGGACTGTGTGCACCCACTAATCCACGACCATAGACCTCGCTATCTTAACAAACAAAACTCTTACTCCTTTTGTTGCTGAACATTTGTGGGGTAGGCCACAGCTTTATTAAATCTACTAACATTTTGTAACTCCAAACTTTAACTTTAATGTCACCATTTACTCTTCAATGCTAGACCAAAATTCCTTTAAAAGTCACAAATCCATCCTGAGGTGTTTGGAAGCCCCATATTCTTTACGTGCTTGCTAACCACCTCGGAAAACACCTCAGGCATGGAAGGTTTATGCCTACTCAAAAGCTGTGACGACTTCCTAACCTCCTACTCCTAACCGCCCTCCTCTCCTAATATTCCTTCGCCCCTGCAACTGGGCTGGGTGGGCGGGTTTCTTCTTTCTTCTCCTCTTCTTTCCCCTGCTTCAGTCTATGTCTTCCTTCTTCCTCTCACTCTTCTGGCTCCTCCTCTTCCTCTTACAACTCCTCCTCTTCTTCTGCTCGATCTTCCTTTAACCCCTTGTTAGCCCCCAGTCCCTATGCCGCTTTGTTAGGCACTATGCTGCATTCCCGACTGTGTGCACCCACTAATCCACGACCATAGACCTCGCTATCTTAACAAACAAAACTCTTACTCCTTTTGTTGCTGATGATTTGTGGGGTAGCCCACAGCTTTATTAAATCTACTAACGTTTTGTAACTCCAAACTTTAACTTTAATGTCACCATTTACTCTTCCATGCTAGACCAAAATTCCTTTAAAAGTCACAAATCCATCCTGAGGTGTTTGGAAGCCCTGTATTCTTTACGTGCCTGCTAACCACCTCGGAAAAACACCTCAGGCATGGAAGCTTTACGCCATTGGGAATGTGGCATAACCCTATGCCACAGGCCGCCCCACCCTATAAACCCTAGCTAGCGCTGCCTCCACTCCATTCTGAATCCCTGATAGGAACGTATCTAAACCGACGTCATTTAGATGAATCCCGTCCCGCCTAAGGGCTCCCCTCTCCCTATCCTCTAACTCCCAATGCCTAATAGCAATCCCGCCCAGCGACTGTATGAACTGCGACATCTTTAGGTTTATGAGTTTCCTCACGCGTTCGATAGCCTCTGGGTTCCTGGACTCTCTCCAGTAGCGTCTAGCCACGATGTCAGACCACACTAGAATCGACTCGTTGAAGCATTCTCTAAAGCGGAGCATGTCCTGCTTCATAAGGACCAATAGCTCTCCCATCTTTATTTTTCCAAGGTCGTTTCCCCCGGCATGTATTACCAGTATCACCCTTCGGGGGGTCCACCTGCCGATCTGCATCACCTCCTTCAGGAGCCTTGGCCATAACAGTCCACGAATTCCGTGCCAATGCACCGTTGTGCCTTGTACTCCCAGACTCTTTCCCATTGGACGAATCATGGCCCTCTTCTCAGCCCAGTGCACGTAGGAGTGCCCGATTATCCAAACTGTCCATTGTTCGCTCGCTGGAACGAAAAGACTCAACTGCTATACTAATTCTGAAACATATAATCCACCTAACTTCTATTAAGCTTTATGACTCAATATATATCTTCCTTTTTTTTTTTTTTTATATATATAATAGTTATTTTAACTTGTTATGCTTTACCTCAGAATTTCCTTTTGATTATCGCCTTATCTAATAATCAAATCTGGTCTAACGTACGACTTACATGCGTTAGACCTCCACCTGCCTAGCCTCTTCACTCCTTCCTCTAGCATACCGCAAGAATCTGCCGTCGTGGCCGCCCCTATGCGAAAGGAGTGAGTGCCGAACTCCGCCGGGTTTAATCCTATTCTCTTTAACGATGAACGCAATAACGCCGAAAACTGAAAACGGGTTAGGGGAAGGCCCGACAAGTGAACTAAAAACTGCTGGACCGTTGGCCTAACTGCCATATATTGTGATACTAGTTTTATAGGGCACCACATTGAACCTAATTTATTTATGGAAATCCACTCTCCTCTGCCGTATTTATCCGTTTTGGATTTCCTAACGCATACTATTAATGTCTCCTCCGACACCAGAACGTCCGAACTCGTGAGGCCCCCGTTTTTTTGTTTACTGACTGGCACTAACTTGCTTACTCTGAGGTCTGCGAACGCCACCCTAAATAACAACACCTCCTGTTCATCTCGGCATATTGATTCTAAACTCTCCAGCAATTCCTGCAGTATGGAAAAGGTGATGGGGCGATGGGAATCCCCCCGTCCCCCCTCCTTCTTCCAACCTTGTATGATTTTCTTGAAAACAAAGTCCTTAGTCATGTCCGTTCTTGCGTTTAGCTGTAAGAAAAAGGCCACACCTGCCAGGTGTTTTTTAGCCACACCCACTGTAACTCTTCTAGCCCGAAGAGACGCTAGCATGTCAAATGTTGCCGTCCTCGTCCGCTGCTCATCGACTGTTCCGCTATCAATGAAACTCAACCATGTGGCCCAAACCGACTCATAAGACTTCCAAGTCGTTTCGGCTACAGACGCCTGAACCAATTTTATCAGCTCTCGTCTGCCAACTTCCACAATTGCGGAGGGCAACGTACCCCTTCCTTGTCCGCCGACAGGTGACGTTCCCTGAACGTCTTCATCTGCGAACGAGAGAGAGCGTCAGCTCGCCCGTTCTCGCAACCCAGAACATGTCTCGCTTTAAAATAGATGTTCAGCTGCAAGCATCGTAATATAAAATATCTCAAAAAGGCCAAAACCGTCGCTGATGAAGCGGACTGCTTGTTGATGATCTGGACCACTGCTGCGTTATCCGACCAGAAGCATATAGTTTGATCCGTTAGCAGTGAGCCCCACAACTCGCCCGCTACCACCAACGGGAAAAACTCCAACAAAGTTATGTCTTTTGTCCAGCTCCTTTCCAACCAACCTACTGGCCAGGACTCCCTGCACCAGTGATTCTGAAAGATAACTCCGAAACCGCTTGACCCGGCCACATCTGAGAAAAGGCTGAGCTCTTTGCTCGACCTTTCTTCCTCTTGGCAAATAACTTGTCCATTAAACTCCAATAGAAATCTCCTCCAAATGTGAAGGTCCGCTCTTATACCTCGCGTTATCCGAATGAAATGGTGGGGCTCTTTTGCCCCTACCGTGGCCAACGACAACCTCCTTGCGAAAGCGCGTCCCATAGAGATGACTCTGCAAGAGAAGTTTAACAAACCTATCAAGACCTGTAGTTGATGCAGCGTCGCTTTTTTCGAGCCCGATATAGTTACAACCGACTGGCGCAATCGAGCCACCTTTTCTGCTGGTAGGTGGAAAACCATTTCCACTGTGTCTATCTCAATGCCCAAGAAGACTATGTCTGTTACCGGGCCCATGGTCTTTTCCTCCAACAACGGGACCCCCGCTCTCCGCATCAATTTACGAAAGGAGGATAACAAAAATTCGCAATCTCCGGATGTTTCCGCGCCCACGAAAAGAAAATCATCGAGGTAGTGTATTACTGATGGGATGCCCGTCTCAAATCTTACCATCCATTCAAGAAAAGAGCTGAAAACTTCAAAGTAATAGCAAGAGATAGAGCAACCCATTGGCAAACACATGTCAAAGAAATATTGGTTGTCCACCATGCATCCCAGAAGGTGGAAGCATTCATGGTGAACCGGCAGCAAACGGAAAGCGGATTCAATGTCCGCTTTTGCCAGCAGGGCCCGCTTCCCAGCGGACCGAACCAGACGAACCGCGCTGTCGAAAGAAGTGTACTTTACCGCAGCTTGCTCTTTTGTTATCCCGTCGTTGACCGATTCGCCGCTTGGGAAGGACAGGTGGTGTATTAAACGGAATTTACCGGATTCCTTCTTGGGAACTAGTCCCAAGGGGGAAACTCGCAAGTTGTGGAACGGGGGGTACGAAAAGGGGCCGGACATACGGCCCAATTCAACTTCCTTCGTCAATTTTTCTAAAACTAATTCCGTGTTGTCTATTTTAAATTTGTACAAAACATCGCCGCGGGCTGTTCCACAAAGGGGATCTTGAATCCCTTAGTGAAGCCCTCCCTGAGCAGGCTTGCTTCCTGCGTCCTGGGGTAACGGTCGAGCCAGCTGCGCAGATAGCTGCTTCTCACCGGGGTTCGCTGAGCTGCTGGCAACCCCCGGCGTAGCCGCACCTCTCTGCTTATGAAAACAACGGATTGCCGAGTGCTGACCACCGCAGACCGAGCACTCGTGTCGGAATTTACACGTCGCATAGAATCTACAGTGTCCTTCAATGTATAACCAGCACGATCCGTTAGGTCGTGACTGGGCCGCCGACGGCTGTTGAGCAGCTGCAGCGGCTCCCCCTGGAAAGGACTGTTTCTGGGGGCGTTGAGACAGTATCAGCTGTATCCAAAGTCTGTTGCTTTGGACGACCAGCTGATTTGTCCCATGCCTGATACCCGACGCCTAAAATCTTCGTCATACTTCCACTACGCCGACCCGCCATGAAGTTTATACGCGCTGTATATCGTATTCGCATATACCATCAGCTCCGGACCCTTACTAGGATTGTGCTGACATGAAACATGCGCTAACACCAGGAACGCCTGAAGCCAGTTGCCAAAGGTCTTGGCTATTTTCAGCTTCTTTTCTGTCCCGCATTCGTACGTACGTTCTTTGCCCACAGTCACATGGTCGGCTGATAGTAGAGACCAAATATCAATATACAATCCTTTCTTGATCTTTTCTACCATTTCTTCTTCCAAACCCACCCCCAAAGGGGCGACACCACAAAACAATGAGTCAGCGAACTTTAGGCCGACATTATGCTCTACCGACATTTCTTTACCGTCAGGCGAGCCCACGCCCCCTGGTGTGGAGGACACTAAAAGCCCTTGTTTTTGTTCCATTTTACCCAGTAGAGACTTTAAAACCTCAACCAAATCACCTTTTCCAGCCTCCCTTGCTGGATCCATAACATTTTTCCATGCAGCAGAACATGAAGACTCACCACCCCTCTCGCGTTCCTGTGCCGATCATGTTACGCTTCAGGTTTGCGCGAGCGACCGTTCTATACGCTCCATGTTCGGGTACCTCCTTTGTTCTTCGGTTGCCACTTCATGGACGGCAATGGACCGTGCTGACTCCTGGCCCTGGACGGTCTGCTCCCTTGAGTGCCTCTGCCTCCTACGGCGCTGTTGCCCCTCGCTGATGGAAGACGCTGGTGAGAAAGATGTCTGGTGAGAATGGGTCGGGAGACAAGGCCTAGCATCTCGCCTGCTCTCCATGACGCTGCCGCTGGTGACCTTTCCGCACTCCAGAAACCACGCGCCAATTGCGATGCGCTGCGCCCTGGCTGGCCTAGCCTGCGCGATGCACCCGCTGCTTCCCGTTCATCGCCCATCTGTGTACGCCTGTCTGCTATGCGTGCACCTGCTCGGCTGCTTGGGCTATGCCAGACGCGGCCCGCCTCTTCTATACCTCTGGCCGCTGTAGCTTAGTCTCCGCGACTCCTATAGTTACGGCGCCTTGAGGAGTGACTGCTGGCTTCAGAAAGTGGTGATTGTGGGGTTGTGACTCCCCTCCCGCCGCTAGATGGGCTGTCATATGCCTGGTGCTGCTCCACCCTTCGCTGGCTATAGCTTGTGGCGGGTGGAGTGTGGGGGCTCTCTGGCCCCTCGCTATCCCCTGAGCTGAAAAGGGGGCTACTATTCCCTCCAACTGAGTGGCGGATATCCCCCATTAGCCCTGTATCCCTGCTGAACTGCCCCATCTCTTCTGCCCCCCCCCCCCTCTGCTTTTCCCTAACTCTCCCCGCCTGTCTCCGCTCCGGTATAGTGCTGGGCCGAGCCGCGTAGTAGCCAGCGGCGTTGCCCTCATACCTTGCTGCCTGTGGCCGGCCTGGGCTGCTTGGATATGCGGCCGCGTTGCGCCTTCCGGCGCTGCCACGATGACGCTGCTCGCTGCGGACGCCAGCGCCGCCCACTTCCGTGCCGCTTGCTGGCTCCACCTACCATGGCCGCGTGACGCCCATCACCGCCATCTTGCGACGCCACGTGGCGCCTGACGGCGCGGCCATCTTGTACGTTTTCCTGCCGCGCGCCGGAGCCGCCATCTTGGCCCTCTTCCCGCTTCCAACGCTCACCTGCTCCTGCTGGGCGCCCGCGCGCCGACCTGCCGATGGACCTCTCGACTCTACCGCTCCTGCATCGCTTCTTCCTGGTGGTGAGTGACTCGCCTGTTCTTCCGCGTTTCCTCTCGCTTGTGTCCCTCGCCCGCCGTCGGTCCTCTTCGGCCTCGTATCTTGCGCCGCCGCTGTTCTTCGTGGTGTGGCCCCCTGCCGCTCTTCTGTTCTTGGGCTGCTTCTCGTAGCTCCCCGCTTCGCCACCGGGCTGGGGCTGAGACGCGTCGGGGCATTCTTCCTCCTCTTCGATCTTCCTCTGGAGTCGTTCTCTTCGGGTGCCTTCTGGGGTTGCGGTATGGCCGGCCCCGTCCTGGACGACTGCTTCTCGAATCTTCCTCTGAAGCTTCTCCATCCTTCTTTCTTCTGCTGCTGCGGTGAGCTTTCTTTCCACTTCTACTCCACTTCTACTCTTCAGACTTGCTGCTTTTCTTCTTTCTTCTCCTCTTCTTTCCCCTGCTTCAGTCTATGTCTTCCTTCTTCCTCTCACTCTTCTGGCTCCTCCTCTTCCTGTTACCACTCCTCCTCTTCTTCTGCTCGATCTTCCTTTAACCCCTTGTTAGCCCCCAGTCCCTATGCCGCTTCGTTAGGCACTATGCTGCACTCCCTACTGTTGGATTTTCAAGAAAAGGAAGAAATATGTTTTTGGCTTGATAAGCAAAAGTGTAGTAACCCTACGGGCTTCAATTCCTTACTGCCCTAGCTGGTAAAAACTAAACGATGTGCAACTGTTTGTATTACCTTGCTGTTGGATTGCGCTTTAAATGTGAGTGCAGCAGCGGGGTGCGGCAATACTTTTGGAGAGTTAATGTAAGGTTAACAATAAATACAGTAACTTACTGCCATTCACCTAATCTGTTACCAAAGTACTGTGGCTCAGGTAGCGAGCTACCGCTGAACTCCTTAAGGCATTACAAACAATTGCTAATCAGTCCTACCTCGTTCCCTCCTCCGTATGCGTCGGCGAATCTCTCTTAAGCCCCCCGGATTCTTCACTTTCAGATCACTCCATTTTTTGGGGAGTTGAGCTCGTGTCCTAATGGTGACCTAGCGGCGCTGCAAAGTGCAGGCGACCTCCCGAATAATAGAACGCTTATGTTGATTCGGGTGGTGATAAGGTCCTCTCTGCCCATCGTAATCACGCCTGTCCATTATACAAACCCGGGTTCTTACTTCACAGTGGCCTAGGGGTGAGAATCTACGTGACATGATCTCCGGTTGATCTCTTCAAAATGGCGTCCTCTGCCGTTTCCTGTTTTTTCCCGCAAAATAATTTGGCGCGAAAATTAGCAAGCATTTGTTACACCTCGTAGGCGTGGCCCGACGACCGCGGATCCCATTTGTACCGCCTACTGTAATACGTAGATGTTGAGTTCGCAGCCAAAGTCAGAGCATACTGGAGAATGCGATGCGACAACGCTAGGCGAACAAACAGTAACGTTTCATTCGTTTATATGTGGATATCGGTCACTTTGAGAATTCCAGCACAAACTTTTAGTAGAGCACCGCTGCTTTCATCAATTTGGTTAGAAAGCTATAACGAGTAGTTCCGCAGCTGACAACCACGCAAAACCATTGTGCTCGCATTGGCGCGTAAACTGCGCAAACAAGTAGGAGTTGAGATTACTTTTTTTACGTAGCGATAACAGATGTGCGTAACTATACGGCGCCGGTGTTCAGAATCGATAGTTTGTCATATGTGGGAGGGAAAGATCTGTGCTGCCTGAACACATAGGTATTAGCAGTGGACTTTAGCAGAAATGCCTTTAGAACTTGTTGTCTATCCGCATCCTCATTGTCGCGTAGACTCAGTAGTGTAATAACCACATAGCCGACATTTGCGATGTAAAAGTTCACTTGCTCATATGCAGGGTCACGAGTGAAAACTTACCGGAAGCAAAGCGAGTCCCTAGGGGGAAACTCGCAAGTTGTGGAACGGGGGGTACGAAAAGGGGCCGGACATACGGCCCAATTCAACTTCCTTCGTCAATTTTTCTAAAACTAATTCCGTGTTGTCTATTTTAAATTTGTACAAAACATCGCCGCGGGCTGTTCCACAAAGGGGATCTTGAATCCCTTAGTGAAGCCCTCCCTGAGCAGGCTTGCTTCCTGGGGTAACGGTCGAGCCAGCTGCGCAGATAGCTGCTTCTCACCGGGGTTCGCTGAGCTGCTGGCAACCCCCGGCGTAGCCGCACCTCTCTGCTTACGAAAACAACGGATTGCCGAGTGCTGACCACCGCAGACCGAGCACTCGTGTCGGAATTTACACGTCGCATAGAATCTACAGTGTCCTTCAATGTATAACCAGCACGATCCGTTAGGTCGTGACTGGGCCGCCGACGGCTGTTGAGCAGCTGCAGCGGCTCCCCCTGGAAAGGACTGTTTCTGGGGGCGTTGAGACAGTATCAGCTGTATCCAAACGTCTGTTGCTTTGGACGACCAGCTGATTTGTCCCATGCCTGATACCCGACGCCTAAAGTCTTCGTCATACTTCCACTACGCCGACCCGCCATGAAGTTTATACGCGCTGTATATCGTATTCGCATATACCATCAGCTCCGGACCCTTACTAGGATTGTGCTGACATGAAACATGCGCTAACACCAGGAACGCCTGAAGCCAGTTGCCAAAGGTCTTGGCTATTTTCAGCTTCTTTTCTGTCCCGCATTCGTACGTACGTTCTTTGCCCACAGTCACATGGTCGGCTGATAGTAGAGACCAAATATCAATATACAATCCTTTCTTGATCTTTTCTACCGTTTCTTCTTCCAAACCCACCCCCAAAGGGGCGACACCACAAAACAATGAGTCAGCGAACTTTAGGCCGACATTATGCTCTACCGACATTTCTTTACCGTCAGGCGAGCCCACGCCCCCTGGTGTGGAGGACACTAAAAGCCCTTGTTTTTGTTCCATTTTACCCAGTAGAGACTTTAAAACCTCAACCAAATCACCTTTTCCAGCCTCCCTTGCTGGATCCATAACATTTTTCCATGCAGCAGAACATGAAGACTCACCACCCCTCTCGCGTTCCTGTGCCGATCATGTTACGCTTCGGGTTTGCGCGAGCGACCGTTCTATACGCTCCATGTTCGGGTACCTCCTTTGTTCTTCGGTTGCCGCTTCGTGGACGGCATTGGACCGTGCTGACTCCTGGCCCTGGACGGTCTGCTCCCTTGAGTGCCTCTGCCTCCTACGGCGCTGTTGCCCCTCGCTGATGGAAGACGCTGGTGAGAAAGATGTCTGGTGAGAATGGATCGGGAGACAAGGCCTAGCATCTCGCCTGCTCTCCATGCCGCTGCCGCTGGTGACCTTTCCGCACTCCAGAAACCACGCGCCAATTGCGATGCGCTGCGCCCTGGCTGGCCTAGCCTGCGCGATGCACCCGCTGCTTCCCGTTCATCGCCCATCTGTGTACGCCTGTCTGCTATGCGTGCACCTGCTCGGCCGCTTGGGCTATGCCAGACGCGGCCCGCCTCTTCTATACCTCTGGCCGCTGTAGCTTAGTCTCCGCGACTCCTATAGTTACGGCGCCTTGAGGAGTGACTGCTGGCTTCAGAAAGTGGTGATTGTGGGGTTGTGACTCCCCTCCCGCCGCTAGATGGGCTGTCATATGCCTGGTGCTGCTCCACCCTTCGCTGGCTATAGCTTGTGGCGGGTGGAGTGTGGGGGCTCTCTGGCCCCTCGCTATCCCCTGAGCTGAAAAGGGGGCTACTATTCCCCCCAACTGAGTGGCGGATATCCCCCATTAGCCCTGTATCCCTGGTGAACTGCCCCATCTCTTCTGCCCCCCCCCCTCTGCTTTTCCCTAACTCTCCCCGCCTGTCTCCGCTCCGGTATAGTGCTGGGCCGAGCCGCGTAGTAGCCAGCGGCGTTGCCCTCATACCTTGCTGCCTGTGGCCGGCCTGGGCTGCTTGGATATGCGGCCGCGTTGCGCCTTCCGGCGCTGCCACGATGACGCTGCTCGCTGCGGACGCCGGCGCCGCCCACTTCTGTGCCGCTTGCTGGCTCCGCCTACCATGGCCGCGTGACGCCCATCACCGCCATCTTGCGACGCCGCGTGGCGCCTGACGGCGCGGCCATCTTGTACGTTTTCCTGCCGCGCGCCGGAGCCGCCATCTTGGCCCTCTTCCCGCTTCCAACGCTCACCTGCTCCTGCTGGGCGCCCGCGCGCCGACCTGCCGATGGACCTCTCGACTCTACCGCTCCTGCATCGCTTCTTCCTGGTGGTGAGTGACTCGCCTGTTCTTCCGCGCTTCCTCTCGCTTGTGTCCCTCGCCCGCCGTCGGTCCTCTTCGGCCTCGTATCTTGCGCCGCCGCTGTTCTTCGTGGTGTGGCCCCCTGCCGCTCTTCTGTTCTTGGGCTGCTTCTCGTGGCTCCCCGCTTCGCAACCGGGCTGGGGCTGAGACGCGTCGGGGGATTCTTCCTCCTCTTCGATCTTCCTCTGGAGTCGTTCTCTTCGGGTGCCTTCTGGGGTTGCGGTATGGCCGGCCCGTCCTGGACGACTGCTTCTCGAATCTTCCTCTGAAGCTTCTCCATCCTTCTTTCTTCTGCTGCTTCGGTGAGCTTTCTTTCAACTTCTACTCCACTTCTACTCTTCAGACTTGCTGCTTTTCTTCTTTCTTCTCCTCTTCTTTCCCCTGCTTCAGTCTATGTCTTCCTTCTTCCTCTCACTCTTCTGGCTCCTCCTCTTCCTGTTACAACTCCTCCTCTTCTTCTGCTCGATCTTCCTTTAACCCCTTGTTAGCCCCCAGTCCCTATGCCGCTTCGTTAGGCACTATGCTGCATTCCCTACTGTTGGATTTTCAAGAAAAGGAAGAAATATGTTTTTGGCTTGATAAGCAAAAGTGTAGTAACCCTACGGGCTTCAATTCCTTACTGCCCTAGCTGGTAAAAACTGAACGATGTGCAACTGTTTGTATTACCTTGCTGTTGGATTGCGCTTTAAATGTGAGTGCAGCAGCGGGGTACGGCAATACTTTTGGAGAGTTAATGTAAGGTTAACATTAAATACAGTAACTTACTGCCATTCACCTAATCTGTTACCAAAGTACTGTGGCTCAGGTAGCGAGCTGTCTGCTATTTTCACCTTCATGGCCTCTACTCATTGCTAAGCGAACAAAGATCTTGCAGTAAAGCAAAAACATAGTTCATTGCTCGCTCACTTACGCTACAAAGTCTCGCTTTGCATGTGCTTTGCCAATGAGAATCTTTGGTTTCTCTACATATGTGCAACGCTTTATAGTTAGGATGGCTGTGGTCAACGGACTTGGTCATAAGCAGGTAAAGAGATATATCTGCTGGAAGGATGCTGTTGATGATGAAGTTGGAATGCTTCGGCATCCTGAATTTCAAAGTTCGCTACATTGGTGAATGTCCAGCCAGATGCAACATGTTATGCCAATCCGTTGTACATTCTCAGCATATACGCTGGATGCAATTGTAATTTGCCCACTGCCCATGCATACTCGCAACAACTGCACAGCAGTCAGTTTTTTTCGTCATAACTATGAAGCGTTCGCCGAAAATTCGCTAAATCTTGTAGTTCCCTACGGCTGCGATTTGAAAAGATAAATGCACGCGGAAACGCCTCGCAATTCGGGCGCTGAACTGAACTCCTTAAGGCATTACAAACAATTGATAATCAGTCCTACCTCGTTCCCTCCTCCGTATGTGTCGGCGAATCTCTCTTAAGCCCCCCGGATTCTTCACTTTCAGATCACTCCATTTTTTGGGGGGAGTTGAGCTCGTGTCCTAATGGTGCCCTAGCGGCGCTGCAAAGTGCAGGCGACCTCCCGAATAATAGAACGCTTATGTTGATTCGGGTGGTGATAAGGTCCTCTCTGCCCATTGTAATCATGCCTGTCCATTATACAAACCCGGGTTCTTACTTCACAGTGGCCTAGGGGTGAGGCTCTACGTGACATGATCTCCGGTTGATCTCTTCAAAATGGCGTCCTCTGCCGTTTCCTGTTTTTTCCCGCAAAATAATTTGGCGCGAAAATTAGCAAGCATTTGTTACACCTCGTAGGCGTGGCCCGACGACCGCGGATCCCATTTGTACCGCCTACTGTAATACGTAGATGTTGAGTTCGCAGCCAAAGTCAGAGCATACTGGAGAATGCGATGCGACAACGCTAGGCGAACAAACAGTAACGTTTCATTCGTTTATATGTGGATATCGGTCACTTTGAGAATTCCAGCACAAACTTTTAGTAGAGCACCGCTGCTTTCATCAGTTTGGTTAGAAAGCTATAACGAGTAGTTCCGCAGCTGACAACCACGCAAAACCATTGTGCTCGCATTGGCGCGTAAACTGCGCAAACAAGTAGGAGCTGAGATTACTTTTTTACGTAGCGATAACAGATGTGCGTAACTATACGGCGCCGGTGTTCAGAATCGATAGTTGGTCGTATGTAGGAGGGAAAAATCTGTGCTGCCTGAACACATAGGTGTTAGCAGAAATGCCTTTAGAACTTGTTGTCTATCCGCATCCTCATTGTCGCGTAGACTCAGTAGTGTAATAACCACATAGCCGACATTTGCGATGTAAAAGTTCACTTGCTCATATGCAGGGTCACGAGTGAAAACTTACCGGAAGCAAAGCGAGTTTTCGCGCCAAAATATTTTGCGCGGGAAAAGCTGCTACTGGGTGCTAGGACGCCATTTTAATAGAGCCACCCAACAAAATGGCCCGTCGAACATCCCTGCTTGGCCGCCGCGAGGTGCACACCTTCGTCCACATAATGGATAGGAGGGATTATGACGGGCTCAAAGGACCGTACCTCCACCCAAATCAGCATAAGAGGAGCATTTTACGCGAGGTCGCCCGGGTTTTGGAGCGCTGTTATGGCACAGTGCGCACCCGATCGCAACTACAAAAAAAATGGAGCGATCTTAAGGGGAAAGACCCGGGCGGCCTTCGCGCGATCCGGAGGCGCAACCGCATTCGGGAGAGAGGTAGGCCTTTACTTCAACTGATAATTTTCCTGAATCCCCAGCGCCGCGAAAATCACACAACCATTTTCATGGCATGCGTATGTGCGAATATTTGGCGAACTGTTATACGATGTATGCCGAACGATTATCGCACAGCTGTTTAGTATATGAAATATTTAATCAACACCCGTCCTAAGCACGTTATGCGCTCTAAGCACTTATAACCGGCAGCGCAGTAGGGCTACAATGCTGGAGGAGCTCCTCCATATATCTTCTGCTTTATATTGGAAGCCTCTTAAAGGGGTTGTCCCGCGAAAGCAAGTGGGTCTATACACTTCTGTATGGCCATATTAATGCACTTTGTAATGTACATTGTGCATTAATTATGAGCCATACAGAAGTTATTCACTTACCTGCTCCGTTGCTAGCGTCCTCGTCTCCATGGTGCCGTCTAACTTCAGCGTCTAATCGCCCGAGTAGACGCGCTTGCGCAGATGGGTCTTTTCCCTTCGGCTCTGTTCGGCAGCAGCGGCGTTATGGCTCCGCCCCCTTGTATGCGTCATCGCATAGCTCCGGCCCGTCACATGTGCCGATTCCAGCCTCCTGATTGTAAAGTATTTTGCCAATTCTGATAGCGTGCATGCAAATCATGCCTACAACGTTCTTATTGCTTTTGCTGCTAAAGCCCCCCACACACGAGTGCATCCCCAGCTGGTATTTGCATGGGAACATTTTCAGGAGTCACTAATTTGCAGAAAAACAAATACCAACGACTACATCTGCAACTTTTTCATGGCAAATACGATGTCAAACAAGTGTCAAAGGGCCGAAGCCACACAGAAAGTTAAAAATGGGTTCTATTTTCTTATTTTCCTACAGCGCCGTGAAGCAGGAATGGCAGGCGAGGCGTCTACAAGGCCGAGAGGTAAGGCACTAACTTCAGATAGGAGACAGGACTTAACAGTGGTAGTGCCAGGAGGTAAGAAGTTGTTGCATTGCCAAATATTTTATCTACCAATTAAGTCTTTTTGAATGTTCCATAGCATTTTGTTTTTCCACAGAAACCAGCTATGGGCCACCAGCAGCGGCATTGCGTGCGTTAGCGGTAATGACTGTGGAAGGTGTGCAACCAGTTTCTGCCTTTTCGGAGGAAAGAGCTCCAGAGCCCACAACCACGGTAGCCCAAGGGCCTGGTAAGAAAATTGCCTTAATGTCACAAATTTACGCTGAGCAAAGCGCTTCACTTAGCTAAACGCTCGTAAGCATTAAACTGCAAGCCATTATGATAAAGTGTCACCGTTGGGAATGTAACGTACCACTGCAATGTTCAAAACAAAGCCTTTATGAGATAAGCGCAATATTTTCCCCAAAATGATGATTCAATAATGAGTCGCGTGTGCATTCCCATACGTAGTTGCCTTAGTAGAAATAAAGGCACGATGCACGTCAGAAAAAGGCGCTCCACGTCTGTGTTCCAACGCTACACGTCTGTGTTCTAACGCTACACGTGGCACTTTATTACTGTGCTTTTTCCGGAATGCTTCATTCTGATGCATTAGTGATGGTACATTCTCTCTATGAATCACACTGCGCCTCTCTGCTTCTTTGCTCATGGAATTAGCTCTTGTAAGGCTTGAGGGAAAGTTAGGAGGGAAAGCCTCATGGGATCTGGGAGCTTTATGTACATGATGGATGGATGATATGTCACCCTTTATGGAGCCTCATGGGATCTGGGAGCTTTATGTACATGATGGATGAATGGATATGTCACTCTCTATGGAGCCTCATGGGATCTGGGAGCTTTATGTACATGATGGATGGATGATATGTCACCCTCTATGGAGCCTCATGGGATCTGGGAGCTTTATGTACATGATGGATGGTTGATATGTCACCTTCTATGGAGCCTCATGGGATCTGGGAGCTTTATGTACATGATGGATGGATGATATGTCACCCTCTATGGAGCCTCATGGGATCTGGGAGCTTTATGTACTTGATGGATGAATGATATGTCACCCTCTATGGAGCCTCATGGGATCTGGGAGCTTTATGTACATGATGTATGGATGATATGTCACTCCCTATAGAGCCTCATGGGCTCTGGGAGCTTTATGTACATGATGGATGGATGATATGTCACCCTCTATGGAGCCTCATGGGATCTGGGAGCTTTATGTACATGATGGATAGATGGATGATATGTCACCCTCTATGGAGCCTCATGGGATCTGGGAGCTTTATGTACATGATGGATGGATGATATGTCACTTTCTATGGAGCCTAATGGGATCTGGGAGCTTTATGTACATGATGGATGGTTGATATGTCACCTTCTATGGAGCCTCATGGGATCTGGGAGCTTTATGTACATGATGGATGAATGATATGTCACCCTCTATGGAGCCTCATGGGATCTGGGAGCTTTATGTACATGATGGATGGATGATATGTCACTCCCTATAGAGCCTCATGGGCTCTGGGAGCTTTATGTACATGATGGATGGATGATATGTCACCCTCTATGGAGCCTCATGGGATCTGGGAGCTTTATGTACATGATGGATAGATGGATGATATGTCACCCTCTATGGAGCCTCATGGGATCTGGGAGCTTTATGTACATGATGGATGGATGATATGTCACTCTCTATGGAGCCTCATGGGATCTGGGAGCTTTATGTACATGATGGATGGATGATATGTCACTCCCTATAGAGCCTCATGGGATCTGGGAGCTTTATGTACATGATGGATGGATGATATGTCACCTTCTATGGAGCCTCATGGGATCTGGGAGCTTTATGTACATGATGGATGGATGATATGTCACCCTCTATGGAGCCTCATCCGATCTGGGAGCTTTATGTACATGATGGATGATATGTCACTCTCTATGGAGCCTCATGGGATCTGGGAGCTTTATGTACATGATGGATGGATAATATGTCACCTTCTATGGAGCCTCATGGGATCTGGGAGCTTTATATACATGATGGATGGATGATATGTCACCTTCTATGGAGCCTCATGGGATCTGGGAGCTTTATGCACGTGATGGATGGATGATATGTCACCGTCTATGGAGCCTCATGGGATCTGGGAGCTTTATGTACATGATGGATGGTTGATATGTCACCTTCTATGGAGCCTCATGGGATCTGGGAGCTTTATGTACATGATGGATGGATGATATGTCACCCTCTATGGAGCCTCATGGGATCTGGGAGCTTTATGTACATGATGGATAGATGGATGATATGTCACCCTCTATGGAGCCTCATGGGATCTGGGAGCTTTATGTACATGATGGATGGATGATATGTCACTTTCTATGGAGCCTAATGGGATCTGGGAGCTTTATGTACATGATGGATGGTTGATATGTCACCTTCTATGGAGCCTCATGGGATCTGGGAGCTTTATGTACATGATGGATGAATGATATGTCACCCTCTATGGAGCCTCATGGGATCTGGGAGCTTTATGTACATGATGGATGGATGATATGTCACCCTCTATGGAGCCTCATGGGATCTGGGAGCTTTATGTACATGATGGATGGATAATATGTCACTCTCTATGGAAAAGGTTTTCTGGTTAACCATGATCTGTTACAAAGGTCATTACTGGGTCAGATGAGATGGAAGAGAGTGAGTTCTGCCCAGTGATGGACTGGTTGGCAGCAGCAGCTGATTGGCTGAAGAAAAATGGCGGGAAATGCCTGTGGTTGTCAGGCAGAATCTGGTGGCCTGACAGTGGCTGGTGATTGGTCCAGAGGAACAAGCTGAGAGGAGCAGCAGTGAGATATGGAGGTGCAGAGATGTGGGCCATCATCATCTGGAAAGGAAGCAGCAAGCAGCATCCAGGTGACAGCTCCCTGTTCCTGTCAGCTCCCCTCACAATTCCTGTCAGCTCCCCTCACAATTCCTGTCAGCTCCCCTCACAATTCCTGTCACAGCTTCAGACCCTCTGTGAAGATGGAGGACTTTCTCCAGCGCCTGATCATCAGCGAGGATGAAGTGGTCAGTGAGGAACAGTTTCACAGATCTCTGGAATCCCCTGCGCTTCAGCTTAGAACTTGTCAGCAGCGCCGGCCAGGAGGAGCTGTAGAGGACATCGTGTGAACACTTGTATCTGAGGAGGACTTGTCAGTAGAAAATTACCAGCGAAGCGAACGCAGAGGCTGCCTTTACCTTCATCTGTTCGGAGGTGACTAAAACCTGGCAGCGGGAACAGTGCCCAGCAGATGCCAACGCCAGCAGGAACAGTGCCCAGCAGATGCCAACACCAGCAGGAACAGTGCCCAGCAGATGCCAACGCCAGCAGGAACAGTGCCCAGCAGATGCCAACGCCAGCAGAAACAGTGCCCAGCAGATGCCAACACCAGCAGGAACAGTGCCACCAGATGCCAACACCAAGTCCTGTACTGCTGTGCGTGCAGGGTACGGGTGAAGCTCGACAAGATGGCGTCGGCCCCTCTGCCAAGTCCTGTGCTGCTGTAATGGCAGCGTACAGGTGAAGCTCTACAAGTGGTGAGACCCCCGGTAACAGGTGGTCCCCCTGGTTACTGGCACATCTGTATAGAAGGATTTAGCTTGTGTAGCAGTTGGGAGTGATTTCGCACGGCGGTTTTTGTGTTCGGATTTGGCGGGCCGGAGCCAGGAGCGGCTCCATTATGGGGAAGACATGTAAATCTGTCCATTATGCTTCCTCTCTGCTCCTGGCTTTGGCTCACAGGGTGCTGGGCATGGGGACCGTCGTGTGAGCGCCCCCTAAGGTAGATTGGTCAGTTTTAAATGTGTTAGTGTTAACCCTTACTAGGCTGTAAAGAAAGGGCGAGTCAGGGTGATGAGGGGGAAGGTATGTCTGCTTAACAGTTGTGTTTTATTAATGGTATCATGTCTGAGCTGAGGTAACGGAGCGCTGCAGGAGACTGTTCTGAGGTAACTGAGCGCTGAGGTAACTGAGCGCTGCAGGAGACTGTTCTGAGGTAACTGAGCGCTGCAGGAGACTGTTCTGAGATAACTGAGTGCTGCAGGAGACTGTTCTGAGGTAACTGAGCGCTGCAGGAGACTGTTCTGAGGTAACTGAACGCTGCAGGAGACTGTTCTGAGGTAACGGAGCTCTGAGGTAACTGAGCGCTGCAGGAGACTGTTCTGAGGTAACTGAGCGCTGCAGGAGACTGTTCTGAGGTAACTGAGCACTGCAGGAGACTGTTCTGAGGTAACTGAGCTCTGAGGTAACTGAGCGCTGCAAGAGACTGTTCTGAGGTAACTGAGCGCTGCAGGAGACTGTTCTGAGGTAACTGAGCGCTGCAGGAGACTGTTCTAAGGTAACTGAGCTCTGAGGTAACTGAGCTCTGAGGTAACTGAGCGCTGCAGGAGACTGTTCTGAGGTAACTGAGCGCTGCAGGAGACTGTTCTGAGGTAACTGAGCGCTGCAGGAGACTGTTCTGAGGTAACTGAGCACTGCAGGAGACTGTTCTGAGGTAACTGAGCGCTGCAGGAGACTGTTCTGAGGTAACTGAGCGCTGCAGGAGACTGTTCTGAGGTAACTGAGCACTGCAGGAGACTGTTCTGAGGTAACTGAGCGCTGCAGGAGACTGTTCTGAGGTAACTGAGCTCTGCAGGAGACTGTTCTGAGGTAACTGAGCGCTGAGGTAACTGAGCGCTGCAGGAGACTGTTCTGAGGTGACCACTGTATGCAGACTGTCAGCTCTAACCACTGCTTGGTATCTGTCAGCTGTGAGATAACTGGTCACCTATCAGCTGTGAGGTAACCCCTGTATGCAGACTGTCAGCTGTGAGGTAACCACTGTATGCAGACTGTCAGCTGTGAGGTAACTACTGTATGTAGACTGTCAGCTGTGAGGTAACCACTGTATGCAGACTGTCAGCTGTGAGGTAACTACTGTATGTAGACTGTCAGCTGTGAGGTAACCACTGTATGCAGACTGTCAGCTGTGAGGTAACCACTGTATGCAGACTGTCAGCTGTGAGGTAACCACTGTATGCAGACTGTCAGCTGTGAGGTGACCACTGTATGCAGACTGTCAGCTGTGAGGTAACCACTGTATGCAGACTGTCAGCTGTGAGGTAACCGCTGTATGCAGACTGTCAGCTGTGAGGTAACCGCTGTATGCAGACTGTCAGCTGTGAGGTAACTACTGCCCGCAGTCTGTGGTTGAGGCGGCTGCTGCTGTTAATCAGATTTGGTTTATAATTACTTGTTGTTTTATAACTGTTACTTTCATATAAAAAGATTCAGAATCTAATGATGACCGGAGGAACAGAGATGGTTAATAATTAGAGATGAGCGAACGTGTTCTTCCGAGCTTGATATTCGTGCGAATATTAGGGTGTTCGGGATGTTCGTTATTCGTAACGAACACCATGCGGTGTTCTGGTTACTTTCACTTCCTTCCCTGAGACGTTAGCGCGCTTTTCTGGCCAATTGAAAGACAGGGAAGGCATTACAACTTCCCCCTGTGACATTCAAGCCCTATACCACCCCCCTGCTGTGAGTGGCTGGGAAGATCAGGTGTCCGCCGAATATAAAAGTCGGCCCCTCCCGCGGCTCGCCTCAGATGCGGTGTGAGTTAGATGAGGGACAGTGCTGTTTGTACCGGAGCTGCTG
Source organism: Eleutherodactylus coqui (assembly GCF_035609145.1). Lineage (NCBI taxonomy): Eukaryota > Metazoa > Chordata > Amphibia > Anura > Eleutherodactylidae > Eleutherodactylus > Eleutherodactylus coqui. Next base: position 127,210,976 of record NC_089849.1, read on the forward strand.
TAGGGAAAGAATTGGTAGTTAGTGTAGGCTTCAAGAACCCCAAAGGTCCTTATTAGGGCCACTGATAGCTGTGTGTTGGCTGCTGTTAGCAGTGGCAAATTTTTTTTTCTCAAAATTGCCTCTGCAGAGCGTTGCACCCGGCATTAGGGACAGAAGTGCTGCATAGGCAGGGAGAGTGTTAGGAGTTAGTGTAGCCTTCAAGAACCTCAACGGTCCTTTCTAGGGCCATATTTAACCGTGTGCAGTACTGTGCTGGCTGCTGTTAGCTGTGCTGCATTTTTTTTTACTTCTCAAAATCGCCTCTGCAGAGCATTGCACCCTCCATTGATACTGCAGGGAAAGAATTGTGTAGGCAGGGCCACAACACAGTTATTATTCATTGAATATACGCAGTGCTGCCTTTTGGTGCAAAAAAACGGAAAATAATTCTATTTGTCCAGCCTCTGTCCGGCCTAAGGGCGGTGGACACGTGTCGGCTGCGTGTGCAACCTTTAAAAATCAGACGCACCCAGCTACGGTTTACTGCTGGCTTCGCCATTTGCTTTCCTTAATTGGGAAAAAAAATACCTGCTCTGCCACAGTTAATAACTCTGCTACCCTCACGTTCTGTGACACATTAGCAGGAAAACAGCACAGTTATTAAACTTCTCATGTTCATTGAATATACGCAGTGCTGCCTTTTGGTGCAAAAAAACGGAAAATAATTCTATTTGTCCTGCCTCTGTCCGTCCTAAGGGCGGTGGACACGTGTCGGCTGCGTGTGCAACCTTTAAAAATCAGACGCACCCAGCTACGGTTTACTGCTGGCTTCGCCATTTGCTTTCCTTAATTGGGAAAAAAAATACCTGCTCTGCCACAGTTAATAACTCTGCTACCCTCATGTTCTGTGACACATTAGCAGGAAAACAGCACAGTTATTAAACTTAGATTATACATTCACTAGAGGCAGTGGGGCCTTTCGTTTTCAAAAAAGGGAAAAAATTATATTTGGCCTGCAGTCTTGCGCCAATTTATTAGCTGCCTGTGAAATCAAATCACTGGTAATACAGCATGCTGAGGGGTAGGGGTAGGCCTAGAGGACGTGGACGCGGCCGAGGACGCGGAGGGCCAAGTCAGGGTGTGGGCACAGGCCGAGCTCCTGATCCAGGTGTGTCGCAGCCGACTGCTGCGCGATTAGGAGAGAGGCACGTTTCTGGCGTCCCCACATTCATCGCCCAATTAATGGGTCCACACGGGAGACGGTTATTAGAAAATGAGCAGTGTGAGCAGGTCCTGTCCTGGATGGCAGAAAGTGCTTCGAGCAACCTATCGTCAACCCGCAGTTCTGCGCCGTCCACTGCTGCAAATCCGAATCCTCTGTCTGCTGCTCCTCCTTCCTCCCAGCCTCCTCACTCCACTACAATGACACCTGCTCAGGAGCGGGAACACTCCCAGGAACTGTTCTCGGGCCCCTGCTTAGATTGGGCAGCAGCGGTTCCTCTCCCACCAGAGGAGTTTATCGTCACTGATGCCCAACCATTCGAAAGTTCCCGGGGTCCGGGGGAAGAGGCTGGGGACTTCCGCCAACTGTCTCAACAACTTTCTGTGGGTGAGGAGGACGATGACGATCAGACACAGTTGTCTTGCAGTGAGGTAGTAGTAAGGGCAGTAAGTCCGAGGGAGCAGCGCACAGAGGATTCGGAGGAAGAGCAGCAGGACGATGAGGTGACTGACCCCACCTGGTGTGCAACGCCTACTCAGGAGGACAGGTCTTCAGAGGGGGAGTCAAGGGCATCAGCAGGGCAGGTTGCAAGAGGCAGTGCGGTGGCCAGGGGTAGAGGCAGGGCCAGACCGAATAATCCACCAACTGTTTCCCAAAGCGCCCCCTCGCGCCATGCCACCCTGCAGAGGCTGAGGTGCTCTAAGGTCTGGCAGTTTTTCACAGAGACGCCTGACGACCGACGAACAGTGGTGTGCAACCTTTGTCGCGCAAAGCTCAGCCGGGGAGCCAACACCAACAGCCTTACCACCACCACCATGCGCAGACATATGATGGCCAAGCACCCCACAAGGTGGGACGAAGGCCGTTCAGCGCCTCCGGTTTGCACCCCTGCCTCTCCCCCTGTGCCCCAACCTGCCACTGAGATGCAACCCCCCTCTCAGGACACAGGCACTACCGTCTCCTGGCCTGCACCCACACCCTCACCTCCGCTGTCCTCGGCCCCATCCAGCAGTGTAGTTCAGCGCACCGTCCAGCCGTCGCTTGCGCAACTGTTGGAGCGCAAGCGCAAGTACGCCGCCACACACCCACACGCTCAAACGTTAACCGTCCGCATAGCAAAATTCATCAGCCTTGAGATGCTGCCGTATAGGGTTGTGGAAACGGAGTCCTTCAAAAGTATCATGGAGGCGGCGGCCCCGCGCTACTCAGTTCCCAGTCGCCACTACTTTTCCCGATGTGCCGTCCCAGCCCTGCACGACCACGTCTCCCGCAACATTGTACGCGCCCTCACCAACGCGGTTACTGCCACGGTCCACTTAACTACGGACACGTGGACAAGCACAGGCGGGCAGGGCCACTACATCTCCCTGACGGCACATTGGGTGAATTTAGTGGAGGCTGGGACAGAGTCAGAGCCCGGGACCGCTCACGTCCTACCCACCCCCAGAATTGCGGGCCCCAGCTCGGTGGTGGTATCTGCGGAGGTGTATGCTTCCTCCACTAAAGCACCCTCCTCCTCCTCCTCTGTCTCGCAATCAAGATGTGTTAGCAGCAGCATGTCGCCAGCAGTCGGTGTCGCGCGGTGTGGCAGCACAGCGGTGGGCAAGCGTCAGCAGGCCGTGCTGAAACTACTCAGCTTAGGCGATAAGAGGCACACGGCCCACGAACTGCTGCAGGGTCTGACACAGCAGACCGACCGCTGGCTTGCGCCGCTGAGCCTCCAACCGGGCATGGTCGTGTGTGACAACGGCCGTAACCTGGTGGCGGCTCTGCAGCTCGGCAGCCTCACGCACGTGCCATGCCTGGCCCACGTCTTTAATTTGGTGGTTCAGCGCTTTCTGAAAATCTACCCACGCTTCTCAGACCTGCTCGTAAAGGCGCGCCGGCTCTGCGCACATTTCCGCAAGTCCCACACGGACGCTGCCACCCTGCGCACCCTGCAACATCACTTTAAGCTGCCAGTGCACCGACTGCTGTGCGACGTGCCCACACGGTGGAACTCTACGCTCCACATGTTGGCCAGGCTCTATGAACAGCATAGAGCTATAGTCGAATACCAACTCCAACATGGGCGGCGCAGTGGGAGTCAGCCTCCTCAATTCCTTTCAGAAGAGTGGGCCTGGTTGGCAGACATCTGCCATGTCCTTGGTAATTTTGAGGAGTCTACCCAGGTGGTGAGCGGCGATGCTACAATCATTAGCGTCACCATTCCTCTGCTATGCATCTTGAGAAATTCCCTGCAAACCATAAAGGCAGCTGCTTTGCGCTCGGAAACGGGGGCGGGGGAAGACAGTATGCCGCTGGATAGTCAGGGCACCCTCCTGTCTATTTCTCAGCGCGTACAGGAGGAGGAGGAGGAGCATGAGGAGGATGAGGAGGAGGGGGAAGAGACAGCTTGGCCCGCTGCTGACGGTACACCGGCTGATTGCCTGTCATCCTTTCAGCGTGTATGGCCTGAGGAGGAGGAGGAGGAGGATCCTGATAGTGATCTTCCTAGTGAGGACAGCCATGTGTTGCGTACAGGTACCCTGGCACACATGGCTGACTTCATGTTAGGATGCCTTTCTCGTGACCCTCGCATTGCACGCATTCTGGCCACGACGGATTACTGGGTGTACACACTGCTCGATCCACGGTATAAGGAGAACCTGCCCACTCTGATTCCCGAAGAGGAAAGGGGTTCGAGAGTGTTGCTATACCACAGGACCCTTGCGGACAAGCTGATGGTAAAATTCCCAGCCGACAGCGCTAGTGGCAGAAGGCGCAGTTCCGAGGGCAAGGTAGCAGGGGATGTGTGTAGATCGAGCAGCATGTACATCCCAGGCAGTGCAACAGTCTTTAAGGGCCTGGACAGCTTTATGGCTCCCCACCAAGACTGTGTCACCGCTCCCCAGTCACGGCTGAGTCGGCGGGAGCACTGTAAAAGGATGGTGAGGGAGTACGTAGCGGATCGCACGACCATCCTCGGTGACGCCTCTGCCCCCTACAACTACTGGGTGTCGAAGCTGGACACGTGGCCTGAACTAGCGCTGTTTGCCCTGGAGGTGCTTGCTTGTCCTGCGGCTAGCGTCTTGTCGGAGAGGGTGTTTAGTGCGGCTGGGGGAATCATCACAGATAAGCGTAGCCGCTTGTCAACCGACAGTGCCGACAGGCTAACACTCATCAAGATGAACAAAGGCTGGATTTCCCCAGACTTCTGTTCTCCACCAGCGGACAGCAGCGATACGTAAGCAATACGTAGGCTGCACCCGCGGATGGAAGCTACGTTCTCTCTCACCATCCAAAACGGGGACATTTCTGCTTCATCAATCTGTGTGTAATATTCCTCCTCCTCCTCCTGCTCCTCCTCCTGAAACCTCACGTAATCACGCTGAACGGGCAATTTTTCTTAGGGCCACAAGGCTCAGTCAAATAATTTTTCTGAACAATTTTTATAAGTTTCAATGCGCTTAAAAGCGTTGAAACTTTAACTTGAACCAATTTTTCGTTACACTGGGCTGCCTCCAGGCCTAGTTACCACTTAAGCCACATTAACCAAAGCGATTCACCTGCCATCTTGGTTGGGCATGGCCAATTTTTAATGAGGTACATTAGTACTGTTGGTACACCAAATTTTTGGGGCCCTCACCTACAGTGTAATCATAGCAATTTCTATGTTCTTCGCCTGCACTCATGGTACAGAAAGGTGTGTGGGGTTGGCCTACACTTTAGCTACATAAATGTAACTTGGGCCTTGGCTATACTAAGGCTACTGAAATGGAACTAAGACTGCGCTCCCGCTATACTGCTGCTTCGGAATTGTTACTGGGGCCTGTCTTGAGTGCTACTATTGCTGACATGGAACGAAGACTGCGCTCCCGCTATACTGCTGCTTCGGAATTGTTACTGGGGCCTGTCTTGAGTGCTACTATTGCTGACATGGAACGAAGACTGCGCTCCCGCTATACTGCTGCTTCGGAATTGTTACTGGGGCCTGTCTTGAGTGCTACTATTGCTGACATGGAACAAAGACTGCGCTCCTCCTATAATGCTGCTAGTGATATGTTAGTGGGGCCTGTCCTAATGCTACGGCTGAAATGTTACGAATTCTGGGCTCTGCCTATACCGCTGCTAATGGTATGTCTCTGGGGTGTGGAAACAGAGGCTTCCCAAAGACATGATGGCGGCGAGGCCATTTCCCACCAACGCGGTTACTGTAAAGGTGCATATAACCACGGACACGTGGAGAGGACACGTAGTGCCTCAAAAACATCCCCCTCCTCCTCCAACAGGGAAAACATTCTTGGCAAATGTCTTTGCATTGGTTCGTCTGGTGGCAGTCCAAGAATTTCACCTTTACCGACACAACAAGAGAGCCCCCACACCATCCCCCCGCCACGGCCCACTTAATCCTGGCCGCATTCCGAAAACCAACAAAATACAACCGTGCTACTAGGTCCGCAGTCACCACCACATTACCACCAACGCGGTTACTGTAAAGGTGCATATAACCACGGACACGTGGAGAGGACACGTAGTGCCTCAAAAACATCCCCCTCCTCCTCCAACAGGGAAAACATTCTTGGCAAATGTCTTTGCATTGGTTCGTCTGGTGGCAGTCCAAGAATTTCACCTTTACCGACACAACAAGAGAGCCCCCCCACCATCCCCCCGCCACGGCCCACTTAATCCTGGCCGCATTCCGAAAACCAACAAAATACAACCGTGCTACTAGGTCCTCAGTCACCACCACATTACCACCAACGCTGTTACTGTTAAGGTACATATTACCAGTCTGACTGGGGCATGCAGACACCTTGACAGAATGAATAGTGTGTGGCACATAGGTTCCCCATTGCTATGCCTACGTGTGCAGCTCCTGATGGCGGTGGCACAGGATTCTATTTCTCATTGCTTCTGTACAGCATTGTGGGCTATCGCCCCGCCCCTTTTAAAGAGGGCCGCTGCCTAGCCATGCCAACCCTCTGCAGTGTGTGCCTGCGGTTCCTCCTCATGGCAGACGCACTTCTAAATAGACATGAGTGTGGCGTGGCATGAGGGCAGCTGAAGGCTGCGCAGGGACACTTTGGTGTGCGCTGTGGGGGGGAGGGGGGGGGGGGGCGGTTGGTCAGCATGTAACCCAGGAGAAGTGGCAGCGGAGTGTCATCCAGGCAGTGATTGTGCTTTGTTGTAGCTAGTGTGGTGCTTAGCAAAGGTATGCCATGCTAATGAGGGCTTTTCAGAAGTAAAAGTTGTTGGGAGGGGGGGGGGGCCCACTCTTGCCGGTATTGTGGCTTAATAGTGGGACCTGGGAACTTGAGATGCAGCCCAACATGTAGCCCCTCGCCTGCCCTATCCGTTTCTGTGTCATTCCCATCACTTTCTTGAATTGCCCAGATTTTCACAAATGAAAACCTTAGCGAGCATCGGCGAAATACAAAAATGCTCTGGTCGCCCATTGACTTCAATGGGGTTCGTTGTTCGAAACGAACCCTCGAACATCGCGGGAAGTTCGTTCCGAATAACGAACACCCGAACATTTTGGTGTTCGCTCATCTCTATTAATAATGGTTACCGGGGTGTTGGTGCTACCTCGATGTAACTAGTTAGGAGGTTTATAGACATCCTTGGGGCGCCTCACTACCTCGGTGTAACTAGTTAGGTCATTGTTAGACATCCTTGGGGCGCCTCACTACCTCAATGTAACTAGTTAGGTGGTTGTTAGACATCCTTGGGGCGCCTCACTACCTCGATGTAACTAGTTAGGTGGTTGTTAGACATCCTTGGGGCGCCTCACTACCTTGGTGTAACTAGTTAGGAGGTTTATAGACATCCTTGGGGCGCCTCACTACCTCGGTGTAACTAGTTATGTGGTCTTAGACATCCTTGGGGCGCCTCACTACCTCGGTGTAACTAGTTAGGTGGTCTTAGACATCCTTGGGGCGCCTCACTACCTCGGTGTAACCAGTTAGGTGGTCTTAGACATCCTTGGGGCTCCTCACTACCTCAGTGTAACTAGTTAGGTGGTTGTTAGACATCCTTGGGGCACCTCACTACCTCGGTGTAACTAGTTAGGTGGTCTTAGACATCCTTGGGGCGCCTCACTACCTCGGTGTAACTAGTTATGTGGTCTTAGACATCCTTGGGGCGCCTCACTACCTCGGTGTAACTAGTTATGTGGTCTTAGACATCCTTGGGGCGCCTCACTACCTCGGTGTAACTAGTTAGGTGGTCTTAGACATCCTTGGGGCGCCTCACTACCTCGGTGTAACCAGTTAGGTGGTCTTAGACATCCTTGGGGCTCCTCACTACCTCAGTGTAACTAGTTAGGTGGTTGTTAGACATCCTTGGGGCACCTCACTACCTCGGTGTAACTAGTTAGGTGGTTTATAGACATTCTTGCTGCACCTCACTACCTCGGTGTGTGGTTACATTTATGGGATCGAGGTAATGGAGCGGTGTGGGTACTGAGGTAAGAGCTGTGGGTACTGACATGAGGGCTCATATTGGGCCGCTCTCATCCATTTATGGTGGTTTTAGTCAGAAATCAGTACAAATTCCTTGCATCCAGGAAGTAGAGAATTTCCTGCAATAGGGTAACACGCCAGTGAGGCCACCATATTGGAAGTAGGCCCGGCTCATTAAAGAAGGCTCCCAGTACAGCCTATATGTGCGTGAGTTAAAGGGACGCAGCTGTGAAGGGGTTAATAAGTTAATTTCAGTTGTTTATGATCCTGATCTAGTTAAATTGCTTAGAACATAGCTGAGGGCAGAGTTGCCGGTCATTTTGATACCCCCCTTTGAGGTTGTCCCCTTTAAGGGTGATGCCACAGAAGTAGTCTGTCTCCTCCTGGTTATTTATCATCTATCTTACCCCAAGCAGCTATCTCTGAATGCTGAGGCTCCTGAGCTGCTGGCAGTAAGATATGCATCATGTGACTACATTGGCTTTATTATGGCCCTTCGGTGAAGTAATGCATTATCCGGATAACTTCTTATTGGTTGGGGTGTTAATTCTTTGGGTTTCCGGTTTGGCGTTACAGATGGGATCTAAGGCATCCCGCTATTATTTAGGACTATCCTCATTGTTAGAGGAGGTAGGAGGAAGGAATCCCCTGATGTTATAATAATAATAATAATCTTTATTTGTATGGCACCAACTTATTCCGCAGCGCTTTCAGGCATGGATAAATGCAGACAATACAACAATTACAATATAAGGTACATTGGGTTAGACACAAATGGGTTGGGGGTGGTACAGGAGGTGCAGGGGGTAATACACTACTTAGATGATTGTTGTTTATGGGGCATCACGGTAATGAGGGGTGCACAAGTTTTAGAGGGCATGTGGTCAGGATGGAGGATTTTGGGGTGCCGCTGTCGAATGGGAAAAAAAAATAAATGGTATGGCCGTGTACTCGGTTGGAGTTTTTAGGTATTTAATTGATAGCATTGTGATGGTTTTTTCTAATTGCCAATGTCAGGGGTGTGTAGTTTATGGGTTAATTAGTCAGACATTACGTATGAAGGCAGATTACATGGAGGAAGGTGCAGCGGTTAGCAGGTCGGTCCTGTTCGGCTTCACAGGTGATTATTATTGGTCGCAGGTATTCCCGCAGGTGATGTGTGGTGATATGCGGTTGGAAGTCCCATACATCGCATGCACAGATGTCAGGGGAGCTAAAGCAGCATTTAGTGCTAGGGTTGGTATCTGTGACTGTAATGGTCAGTCAGCTTGGTGATGGGAGCTTGTGAAGCGGCAGGAGTTATCATGAGGTGCTGACATCAGTGGGTAATGGTTATGGAGTGATGGTTGGTCAGAGCCGGTCGGCAGGAGTTATCATGAGGTGCTGACATCAGTGGATAATGGTTATGGAGTGATGGTTGGTCAGAGCTGGTCGGCAGGAGTTATCATGAGGTGCTGACATCAGTGGGTAATGGTTATGGAGTGATTGTTGGTAAGAGCCGGTCAGCAGGAGTTATCATGAGGTGCTGACATCAGTGGGTAATGGTTATGGAGTGATTGTTGGTAAGAGCCGGTCAGCAGGAGTTATCATGAGGTGCTGACATCAGTGGGTAATGGTTATGGGGTGATTGTTGGTCAGAGCTGGTCGGCACCAATTAATTCGTATGCTGGTCAGATGATGTCTAACATATAACCTCTTACTGATGTTAGAGATGGTCGGTGTGAGATTAATGCGGCTGCTATCTTATAGTCTTGTTTGCTGATGCAGCAATTCAGGGAAGAAGAGTCCAACATTCAGGATGCGGCTCATAGAGCTCAGTTTGGAAGGTAATGTTGGGTATGGCTTTCTTTCAAAAATGGTATAATCTGGTACCTATTAATTGTTTTTCAGGTAGAGCGATTGATCAGGGGCTGTAAGGCAGTAGCTGATGCCGCTGATCAGGGGCTGTAAGGCAGTAGCTGATGCCGCTGATCAGGGGCTGTAAGGCAGTAGCTGATGCCGCTGATCAGGGGCTGTAAGGCAGTAGCTGATGCCGCTGATCAGGGGCTGTAAGGCAGTAGCTGATGCCGCTGATCACCGCTCTGCTATCACATTGAGCTTACAAGGGAAGTTGGTGAAAGTATTGCCTGAAGTGTGTAGATCAGCATATGAGGTCCGGCTGTTTAGATGTGACTTTGGGGCCTTAAGGATGTGTCAACCATGGGAGCTTTATAATAATAATAATAATAATAATAAAAAAAAAAGAAGACGAAATGGGTAAAGGGGTGTGAATTCGCTTGTTTGCTCATTTTCATGAGAATATATGCTTGCTTAGGAATTTGCAGGTGTTTATGTGGCTATGCCTGCAAGCACCAGGTTCTTTGTTGATCCATGTACCCTGTTTCTCCCGTGATAAAATCTACCCGGTAATAAACCCTAGCAGGATTTTTCAGCATGCTTGAACTTTAAGCCCTATTCCAAAATTAAGCCCTAGTTGTAGTTAATTAAAAAAAAAAAGGCAATGTAAATAGTGCCAGGCAGTTATACATGGCAAAAGTAAGATCTTGTGGAGCAAAATTAGTAGAAGACCCTGTCTTGTTTTCGGGGAGATAGGGATGATGGACAGTCATTATCTTGCTTTTAATATATAATGGGGCTTAATTGTTTACAGGTTTTATTGAAGAAAAAGTAAACAGATGGGGATCATCTCGGTTTAAGTTGTACATGCGCCTGAATAATATGGTGGACTAATTCCTTCTTCATTTTAGGAATTAAGAAAAGTATTGTGTGGATGGTTGGACCCTCCTTTGTGTACCGGGCTGGAGAAGGGCAGCGGATCGCTGTTGTTCTGAAAATTTAGGTTTGTACAGAACACAGTTTGAAATTTTTTGGCGCGGTAGCAGATGTATGAGGTGGAGTGGATTAAAGGCTGAACTGATGCATAAAGAGTCACGTGGGCTTGGAGAGTCACATGGGCTTGGAGAGTCACGTGGGTCCAGATGTTTTGATTTTACACTTAGGGGTTAATGACATAGAAGAGAACACATTGATGTGTCGTGGGACATTGAAAGGGAGATGGGGAGCATTAGAACAAGGTTCCAGATACAGTGATAGTTTTTTCAGATATTGTTCCTCGATTATTAGGGTCATTGCCGAGGTCTGTCTATAGCGAGAGAATTCGGAGAAGGGTAACCCCGGTGGTAGAGCTCACGCCAGGAGTGGATGTTCTCTTTTTAGACATGCTGATTTGGATGGTCTTGTTCCAGGCTTCCATAGGGATGTTATAGTATACTTGTCAGAGATTGCATTGGATATTTTTATTATGGAGCTGTGTAGATGATTGAGGAGGCTGCGGGTGTTGGGGGGGCCATGTCATTAGTGGATGCCATGGCCTGGTGGGGGATTGTCGCCCGCATTAAGCGGGTGGGCAGGTAATCTTGGGGAGAGTTTGGTGGTGGTAAACTCGTGTCTGTAAGACAGAGTTTACATGAACTGTTATGGTTATTGATTGGTTAATAAACTTGGGTCTGTAAAACAGAGTTTACAGGAAGTGTTCTGGTTATTATTGGTTACATTTCTCCCCAAATGTTTGTAACCCCCGTTAATAAACACCGCGGCCTTATTTATCCAATATTGGTGTCTGTGTCGGTTATTTATAAGAGTTTGGTAAGGTTTTCATAAAGCGTAAGATCCCATGTAAGGCTTGAGGGACAGTTAGGAGGGAAAGCCTCATGGGATCTGGGAGCTTTATGTACATGATGGATGGATGATATGTCACTCTCTATGGAGCCTCATGGGATCTGGGAGCTTTATGTACATGATGGATGGATATGTCACCCTCTATAGAGCCTCATGGGATCTGGGAGCTTTATGTACATGATGGATGGATGATATGTCACTCTCTATGAAGCCTCATGGGATCTGGGAGCTTTATGTACATGATGGATGGATGGTATGTCACCTTCTATGGAGCCTCATGGGATCTGTTAGCTTTATGTACATGATGGATGGATGATATGTCACCCTCTATAGAGCCTCATGGGATCTGGGAGCTTTATGTACATGATGGATGGATGATATGTCACCCTCTATGGAGCCTCATGGGATCTGGGAGCTTTATGTACATGATGGTTGGATGATATGTCACCCTCTATGGAGCCTCATGGGATCTGGGAGCTTTATGTACATGATGGTTGGATGATATGTCACCCTCTATGGAGCCTCATGGGATCTGGGAGCTTTATGTACATGATGGATGGATGATATGTCACTCTCTATGGAGCCTCATGGGATCTGGGAGCTTTATGTACATGATGGATGGATGATATGTCACCCTCTATGGAGCCTCATGGGATCTGGGAGCTTTATGTACATGATGGATGGATGATATGTCACCTTCTATGGAGCCTCATGGGATCTGGGAGCTTTATGTACATGATGGATGGATGATATGTCACCCTCTATGGAGCCTCATGGGATCTGGGAGCTTTATGTACATGATGGATGGATGATATGTCACCCTCTATGGAGCCTCATGGGATCTGGGAGCTTTATGTACATGATGCATGGATGATATGTCACTCTCTATGGAGAAGGTTTTCTGGTTAACCAAGATATGTTACAAAGGTCATTACTGGGTCAGATGAGATAGCAGAGAGTGAGTTCTGCCCAGTGATGGACTGGTTGGCAGCAGCAGATGATTGGCTGAAGAAAAATGGCGGGAAATGCCTTTGGTTGTCAGGCAGAATCTGGTGGCCTGACAGTGGCTGGTGATTGGTCCAGAGAAACAAGCTGAGAGGAGCAGCAGTGAGATATGGAGGTGCAGAGATGTGGGCCATCATCATCTGGAAAGGAAGCAGCATCCCGCCCGCCCTCCTGTAGATTTGTCGCGGTGTAGTTAATGGGGGATTGTCGCCCGCATTAGGCGGGTGGGCAGGTAAACTTGGGGAGAGTTTGGTGGTGGTAAACTCGTGTCTGTAAGACAGAGTTTACATGAACTGTTATGGTTATTGATTGGTTAATAAACTTGGGTCTGTAAAACAGAGTTTACAGCAAGTGTTCTGGATATTATTGGTTACATTTCTCCCCAATGTTTGTAACCCCGTTAATGAACACCGCGGCCTTATTTATCCAATATTGGTGTCTGTGTCGGTTATTTATAAGAGTTTGGTAAGGTTTTAATAAAGCGTAAGATCCCATGTTGTAATAGTGGATGGCACTAAGCAAGAGGTCTTCCTTATATGTTACCAGTTTGTGGTGGTGCAGTAAGGCTTTAACGCTGCGTGGGGTTTTGTCCTCAACAACACTATGTATTCAGCTTTATGTTTGGCACTCTGGTGTTGAATGGAGCATGGGGCAAAAGTAACACATTTTACAGCCAAAGGGGACGTTGGTGATGTAGCAGTTTTGTTGGTCAGCAGATATTTTAAAGAATGTCTGGCGGGAGGTCAATGGGACATATTGATTTATATGGTTAACACTGCCTTGAACAGTAACGTGGGCGTTGAATGTTATAAGTTGCTTGCTATGGAAATAGGAGTAATGTTATTCTACATTGTTGGGAATGGAAAACTGTTTTGCTGGCCCCCCAACTGAGTTTCCAAACTAACATTTCTTATGGTACAAGTATATTTGGCATCTTCTATCGTGTATCCTGGGCAGTTGTCCGTAATGCGGAAGTCTAACCGCTGAACAAGGCCCAAGATTGTGAAACCTTACTGCTTTGGCCAACATAATTGTATGGTGTTTTTTTTATTATTGCTCCACCTACCTGCCTGTTCCCCACTGTGTTTAACGTGTCGACGACAAGCTGCTGCTGGCCCAGTTGTTTCCTATATGGTAGTGAAGACAGTGCTGCAATGTGTCTGCGTTATCACAATGCATTATGGATTTTTGATCGGGACTATTAACTTTTTGTGTTGCAAATTTGCACATCTACCCAAGCAGCATAACTGTTGAAGCTCTGCGAGAGCACATAATTAGGTGCACCGCCTCTCTTCTAGCAACACAACTCCTAAATGAAGCTCTGGAGCGTTTGGCGGAGCTAGACCAGTGGAGGGAGGAAAATGTGGGCACACGCCTCTGAGGAGTTGAATAGTTTAGACAGTGTTTTAAAGTGTTACTAATTTAAACTTGGTTATTTAAATGTTTGTTATATTGTCCTATTGCAACAGTGTTTTGTAATTAAAGTTTTTATGATTGAACGTCTCAGTGGGCCGCGGCGTAACATTACTTTGCGGTTGCTTTCAGTTCCTTAGTCATTGCGCAAAGTGGTGAAAATCTGTAGAACAATGTAGGCCAGGTGTGGAAACTATTTTGGGAACCAAAGTTTCCCCGTTGATGATGTAAATGCCAAACCAAATGATAGAACAACATGGCAACAAGCAGGGCCAAAGTTGGTTTTTATAAATTTTTTAGCAAAAACTTTTAAATTGCTATGTTGGCAATGGAAATACATTGTTGGCGGACCCGTTTACATACACAGATTTTTTATTAACTAAACAGCTGAACTACAGCTAGCAAAGCTCTCAATTGCGCAACGCCGCATAAAGAAACGTCTGGGATTACAAATAGATGCCTGTTAAATAAGAGCACAGTTTGCCTAGAGAACACAATACTAGCCGTGCGTGAAAATATAAGTAGAGTTTTACTCATACAGCACTGAGGTAGTCCAAATAGTACACCAAAGTAATGTTGGCAGGCTTATGGTGTGCAGCAGGGGCTTTTCTTATGGGTGTATCGCAGCATTCAGCAGTGAATCATGGATCATTGACAAATCTTTTGTTAGTTTTCTGGGCGATACTAAAAGCAGATGAGTGAGTCCCCCTGTAAAGTGCAAACAAAGCCACAAGGATTAGCTAAGACATTGTGCGATTGCGAAGCCAGTTATTGTCTCCGTTGCAATGTAAAAAGCTAATGTTGCTCACATGCAATGCTAACTTTATTCGGGGCTCAGGGAAGCCATGCCTGGAACTGTGGGGAAAGGCAGACATATTGTTAGTACTGCAATTGGGGAAAAGCAGAGTGGGCAAATATTGAAATCATGACGGAGTATTCAGACGTGGTTACACAGCAGCTAGTTTAAAAACTGAGCTCGATATCCGTTGTGCACAGTTATGCGTGTATCTGCTAGGCTGGAGCTAGTGCTAATGACTACAATGCATACGCGCAAAACCAGAGCTTCGTATTCCCAAATGCAACGTACCAAAATGTTAGGATTTACAGTTGTTGCCTCTGGTTGCACATGGAGTGTAATTATGGGTACTCAGACCATGCTTTTAGATTATTTTAGTTCGTTTGCAGAATAATTGCCACCTAAGAGAAAGATTGAAGAAGGGGAACCTTAGTGCTTTTAAATTGGCTATCGCATCTGCAAAGGCATGCCACTGTGCCTAGTAAAAGTAAGTGGAAGTTATACTAAACAGCTACAAAGAGCTTGAGCCATCATAGAAGAGCAATTCATTTGTCGGCCACCATAGCTAAAGGGTTTGCAAAGAAGTATGTTCGTGATTGATCAATTGCATTCCACTATCTGTACAGCGTTGCTGCGCTACACGAGCGCCGATTTGCGTTACGCACCAATAAACTGCACAGAATGATGCTTGAGCTGTACACAACCGCAAACAACAAAAGAGTACTTAGAGTTCAAGTTTTTGGCTTAAGCTGTATTACACGAAATGAGAGTTGCAATGTTTACGACTGTCTAAGTGTTGGAATGGGAGGTATCTGGTGGAAAATTATTGTGAGGGCTACTGAAAATAGCACTGTTGCACAGTCCTTCATTAAAAGCAACAGACATGCAATGCATACAGAAGTGTGGCTGAATGCTCACAAATCTATCTATTAACATAAACATATTTCTAATCTTTGACCGAATGAAGACCCTTCGCGCGTTACTGCGCCATTTGGCGGTTTTAAGACAATGAAAGACGACTTCTTAATGTATAGTGTAGCTTGTATAATTTAGTATGATAGTAATATTCCAAGCTACCAGAACTTAGAGCCAAAAATTGCAGACTTATATAATGAGTACAGTAAAGCAAATAGCGTAACGGCTAACATAGTGTGAGTAACAACATTTTTCGAGGTATTTGTTCCATAATGTGCCCCACAAGTGTTTTTGATTTTTTTGGCATAAAGGTTATTTGGCGGCACATGTTTGGCGCATTATGTTAAGCTCGCAACCCACGTCACGGGTCCTCGAAGCTTCGAGTCCCTACCATTTTAGTATTAAAACATTAAATCAATAATGCTGCTTTGAAATGTAAAGTAGGCTTTAAAAAAAAAAAAATGTTGCTAAGATTGGACAGCTCAACTGCCTCCCTGCACATGATCCATCTGCCAGGGAACGTGTCCATGCGTACTAATGAAAAAATCAGCAAAGACGTCTCGCAGTCGCACAGCGGATCAGATTGGCCGTCAGCAGCATTCCACGCAACATTACTACGCCTACAAAATTATGCAAAACCACGGCAGCTTTAATTACGGCCCACACGTGCGAATGCGTTAACTGGATAACTGTATGCAGCACTCTCCAACGATTAGAAAGCAACCCAAAAGCACACTCGATGTATCGCCTGGCCCGTGTAAGCCGGTAATTAAAAACCTGCTTCCTGGTGTCGATGCCCCTGCGAGCCAAGGGCCGCATGACATGATTAGAGAGACCAAATCCCAGATCAGCGACAAAAACAAAAGACACAGCTGGCTCTGTCAAACCAGGAAGCACACGTGGTTCTGGCAGGGCATGCTGGCCGGCCGAAAGCCTCCTACTCATTCGTGATGCACTGAAGATGCGAGCATCAGCAGCACTACCATAGGCACCAATATCAGCTATGCGGAAGCAGTAATTGCTATCGGCAACGGCAAGAAGGATCACAGGAAAAAATTGCCTAGAGTTGAAGTATCGAGAACCAGAGTGCGGAGGCTTTCGGACACGAATATGTTTGCCGTCCAGCGCCCCAAGACAATTTGGGAAATGGGCCCTCTCCCAGAAGGCACTCGCAACTTCTAGCCAATCTTGTTGCGATGGAGGGGCCATTACTATTGGAACTAGGTAGTCCCATATAAGGCTGCACGTCTCAGGAACTAAGCGGGAAATAGTTGAGCGCCCACGCTTAAAGGCAAATTTTAGGGCAGCGTAGGACTGTCCCGTAGCCAGAATCCTGTGGGGAAAAAAAAAAGGTTCAGCCACATAGTGCATGTATTGCGCAAAGTTGACAAACATTTAAGGAGACTAATAAAAATTAAAAAAAAAAAACAAATGGGAAAGAAACCAACGGAGAAAGGCACATAAACGCCAATATACCCATCTTGATGGCAAAAACACATTAACACAGCTTTGCAAGTGTAATGCATCTGGTAAATTGGCAGCCGAGCAGTCAGATTCCGGGAGATGGGTCTGTACACGTTGACATTCGTATTTGGCTGGCATTGAGTGCAACAGCGATGCTACTCTGCGAATTAGTGTAGTACAGCAAGGACATGGCTTGCAATGTTGGAAGCAATAGCGGGAATGCAGAGCTGTTAGCAATGTCTACCAAACCAACTACTAGGCTGGACGGGTGTAAAAAGTTTGCAGTGGAAAGTAATTGAGTTTGCCAGGAACTTAGTTTTATGGCCTCAGCAAAGCACAGGATCCACGATAAGTGGGGAACCAGAAAAAGGTATTTTTTGAGAGAATAATGCAACGTTGCAGTTGAAATTTTGCTAATCTGACACTTACTGACCGCTTTACAATGTCTCCCGCAAAGCATTGCAGCAGGCAGTTTAGGTGGGGGGGGGGGGGGCCAACCCCAGAGTCAGGTCCGCTATGCAATTCGGCATAATGTATGTGCAAAGCTAAACTGTCAAATAGATATGTCTGAGGGTGATGTCAACTTTTGCATATGGGGAATTTCCCAAACAGCATTAGAAAGCAATGCGCCCATTTAGCGCAACAGCCCATGTAAGCACACTAACGAGCCGCCAAGGCACGTATTGCAACGATCGCTAACACTTTCTCAAAAAGGGAAGCACAAATTCCTGTGTAGAATGACATAGCCTTGCCAATGGGCAGAATTCACATTACAACAGCATTGCAAGGGTCGTGACTTACCGCAGTGTAATCAAGAGTCTTTCAGCTGGTGTGACACAGTCACGCATCACTGTGTCTTGCCTAGTGAGACCGGGTAGTATGCCTTGTAGCAACAAATCAAATTCACGGTTAGGCAGCAGAACAATTGGAATTGCTCCGGGTAACATCTGATCCCTGCTAGAGTTCCGCAAAATATCCTGAACTGTGAGCTGCCAGCATAATTGGGTGGACCCAATAGCGCCGTGGTTGCTCTCTCCTCCGATGTTCGATGTATTTTCGTACATGCTGCGCCGATCGTGTGTATGGGCGACACAACGAAAAACGATCTCCGGAAAATACGACCGGCACAGCGCATTTGCGTCGCTCACGCGCGAGCGCAAATACGTCGAGGTTTGTGTGAACGCACCCTAAGGCTAACTACTCGAGCAAGTAGTGCCTTAGTCGAGTATCTCCCCGCTCGTCTCTAAAGATCGGGGGGCCGGCGCCGGTGACAGGTGAGTTACATCGGTGAGCAGGGGGGAATGGGGGGAGAGAGAGATCTCCCCTCCGTTCCTCCCCACCGCTCCCCGCCCGCCACCGGCAGCCGAACCTTTAGAGACGAGCGGGCAGATACTCGACTAAGGCACTACTTGCTCATCTTTACCTACAATCTTTGGGGCACATTTATTAGTGGTGTTGCCCCATAATTTTGGTGTAATTGGCACCGTCCTGTGGCACAAATCCATTTAGACAATTTACTATTGATTTGCGCCTATAAGAAGAGATGTTCCACCTCTTAATCCATGTTTCAAAGTTTCTAGTAAAGGGGAGGGGTTTGAGTGGTGGTTTTAGGTTAAGAATTGCAACTTTCTAAAAGGTTGCTAAATTTGTTACCATCTCCCTCTGGGTGGCATACACAGTGGGGGGCACTTAGAATAAGCCGAATTTTACCAGCAGGTTTTCTTAGCTTCGGTTTAAAGATGCAACAAGTTTACTAAATGTGGCACAAAGTTGATAAATGTGTCGCACTTTTAAATACATTCAGAAGTCACTTTGTACGGCTGCTGGAGTGAGATGGCAACAGATTTAGCAGGTTTTGTAAAACGCTCTAAAAGCCGCCCTCCATTCAAACTCGCCCCATTTTCTAGAAACTTTAGAAAAGTGGAGTAAGAGGTGGAACATCTTTTTGGTGCAAATCAATAGTGAATTCTAGATGTATTCGCACCAAAACGTGCAGCTGACCCCAGAATTCTGGCAGAGCAGCAATAATAAATGTGCACCCCTGACTCCACATCACCAAACATATTTAACCCTTTCATGGCCAGAGGTCAGGCACTATTTACATGGGCAAGAGAAACTCAGACCGATATCACACATGCAAACATGGAAAAACGCAGCGCCGAATATGGGATTTGTTTTTTCCCCCTCGTTTTTCATGCACCTGAAAATTTGCATGTTTCTGTAGGAAAAATAAAAATCCCATCTGCGTATGAGTGCGAGAGGCTGCTTTATTTACTCTCGTAGGAAATAATGGGCGACAGAAAAATTGCAGCATGACCGACCTCGCTGCATCTCTGCGAGAGGGAAAAACCACCCATGTGATTAGATGATGGGTTATATTTTTGTGTAAGTACTATAGATGAGCGAGCATTGCCTTTAGCCAGTATCTCCCCGCTTGAGACTGCAGGTTCGGGTGCCGGCGCGGGGGAGCGGTGAGTAGCAGCTGTCAGCAGGGGGGAGCGGAGGGGGAGAGAGATCTCCCCTCTGTTCCGTCCCGCTCCCCACCGCACCTCCATGCCCGCTGCCGGCACCCGAACCTTCCGTCTCGAGCGGGGAGATACTGGCTAAAGGCAATGCTCGCTCATCTATAGTAAGTACAAAACGTGCAATAAAATTGGCGGTGTAAATACAGGCTCATTGATGCTCTGCGTCCGGGTCGCATGCTGCAGCGCTGGTATCTTAACTTTTAAAAAATCCTCCCATTTTTATATTTCTGGAGGCATCTTAATGAGCGCTTGTCTTCTTGCAGGACGGGTTGTATGTTACTATCTAACGTACCATATAATGTATTAGAAAGCTGTAAAACATTTTTGAGTTGGGCAAAATGGGAAAAAATGCAATTGCCCCATGGGTGGTGGCAGTGGGTTTATAATGTTCACGGTGCAGAAAATGCCATGTTCTCTTTATTTTGTGGGTCGGTATGATTACTACCATACCAAATGTATATAGTTTAATATAATACTACTTGAAAATTTTTTTTTTCCAAATTGCTTCCTGTCACCATTTTCTGACCCCATAAACATTTGTATTTGCCGATAGTGCTGTACGAGGCTTGTTTGCAGGGTAACATGGTTTTTATTAGTACCATTATAGCGTATGTACGACTTTTTGATCTTTTTATTCATATTTTTTATGGTGTCCCCCATGCAGGATTAATAATCTGATCTACATATATAAAGACGAAAGCCCTCACTGACTGGCTGGCTGACTGACTCACTGACTGGCTGGCTGACTGACTGACTGACTGACTGACTCGCCACTAATTCTCCAACTTCCCGATGTCGTAGAAACATGAAATTTGGCACAAGCATAGCTTATCTCCAAAATAGGAAAAGTAAAGGGATCCCAACTCGATTATTCAATTCTAGCGCAAAAGAATTAGCGTCCAAATTTGACGTACATAATCTAAATCACTCACTTCCCAATGTCATAGAAACATGAAATTTGGCACGGGCATTGATTATTTTATAAATAGGAAAAGCTAATGGGTCCCAACTCGATTATTCAATTCTAAGCGCAAAAGAATTAGTGTCCAAATTTTATGTACGGAATCTAATTCTCTCAATTCCTGATGTCATTTTATATGAAGGAATTATCGCATGGTTACCTCCAGGGGTGTAACTATAGTGGATGCAGGGGATGCGGTTGCACCCGGGCCCAGGAGCTTTAGGGGACCCATAAGGCCTCTCTTCTCCATATAGGGAACCCAGTACTATTAATAAAACATTATAATTAGGGGCCCTGCTACACATTTTGCATTGGGGCCCAGGAGCTTTAAGTTACGCCTCTGATTACCTCCCCGTGGTGTTTCCTGGGTAACGCAGAGAACTATGCAAAATGGTGAACATATGTTTTCCCGGGATCTCTAAAGTAACCACGACTTCATAAGATTTTCCGTGTGAACACCAGATAAACACCAGTACCAAATTAACTCGGGTGAAGCCGGATATATCAGCTAGTATTGTAATAAGTTGGACCTTTATGGATGCAGGGTTTTGTTTTGTCCTTTTGATGCGACAACTAGGAAAAGGTTTTTTTTTACAAATAATGGGGAGATTTATAAAACTGTCTAAAATTAAAACTGTCTTTGTTGCGCAACCTGTCACAGAGCGGCTTTCATGTTGCAGAGGCAGAATATAAAAACTGGTCTGTGATTGGTTGCTAAGAGCAACAAAGACAGTTTTCATTTTAGACAGTTTTATAAATCTTCCCCAATATACATATATTTTTTAATAATCAAAAAGCATTTATTTAACTTATTTCTCCTTTTTTTTAGTTCCCATAGGAGGCTTAATCTTGCAATTGTTTGCTCGCTTATACAGAATGATGCAATACTAAGATATTGCATTACACCGTATTTTCTTACAGGCACGTCCTAATAGGCAAGCAATCATGGCAGTCCCAGGGTCTTTTAGAGGGCCCAAGCATCCATGCCACTCGGACAGAATGGAGAATTGAAGCAAAGCAGAAAAAGTGGCCTCACAAATTCCCGATATCTGGTGTGTTTTAGGTGTTTTCAGATCGGCTTCTCCCCTGGAAAAATTTGCCAAACAAAAAAGACATTTGTGACCAAAAAACAAAAATGCAAATCAAGGTTAACGCTATAGCGCTGCACAATTTAGTTTTATAAATGCTACGTCTGTAGTTTTTTTTGTTTTTAATAAAAACCTGCCAGAAAAGGTCTGAAGGAAGTCTTGCAGTGGTTTTAGGGTGGTTTATTGGGCATGACTGTATCTTTAAAGTGGAATCTCCTTTAAACTATTGGAAACAATTGAAAGTGAAGAATATCCCCTGCCCCGCCATCCGCCTTGTGGAGACCTGCTGCGGCACGGGGGACATATCAGTGCAATACTGCATTATTGTGGAATTCTAGTGAAAACCCTTCTTTTAGGCTGAATATGCATTTAGGGTGTATTTGCATGAAATGTTTTTGTTGCAGTTTCATGTCATGATTTTTGTAATTGCAGCAAAATTGCATCTTTTTAATAATAAACATTATACTTTAAGGGCTTTAACAGATGGGCGTGCTTTAGTCCCATGATGCGGCCGCAAGAATCACGGCTACATAACAGGATGAAACCGTTGATTTCAATGGTTTCTTTTGCACTAGCGGGATTATGACGTGTTAATACTACGTGCGGGAAAAGATAGGACTTGCCCTTAGAAAAACAAAAAACCTAGCGGCGAGCGTATTAGCGCATGCGCCCAGGTCTTTATGCCCTAAGCTACAGTTCTGAAAACTGCAGCAAATCACAAAAACAAAGTCACACGTATAAGCACTCCTGTTTGCAAAGTAGATCAGCCCCTCAGAGCGCCTCATTCTGGAGAGGAGCGGTGCTGCAGGGACACGGGAACACATATCAGCACAGAAGTGACAGAAAACATTCCGAAAATCAGCAGCGCCCAGTGCGACTTCAAGGCCACACGGCCGGAGACTGTGAATCGTGCAGGGCTTCATAAATCCGGTGATCGCTGATGGCATATATAACCTGTACCTGGTGAGGAGTCGGCGACGCGATGAAGTTACCGAGATGCAGGAATCCGCTTGGGATCTGACCTCCCTTCGTTGCATTATACGGAGCGCTAGATCCCTACTGGAACCTGCGACCTCCTCCCATCTCACTCCCTTGTACTTTTAGCGGATCATATGTTTACTCACTAAGTGTCCTCAGTGTATCCCAAACCGCAATCCCATTTACAGACTGCGCTCATACGCTAGTGACTCATTCTTAACTTGTTGCATGGACTAAAGACCTATAGGAATAACATAAAGGCGCCGCGGTGAAGCTTGTAAGTTCCTGCCGCTCGCTCTTGTGGAGTTTTGCAGGGATTTTACAATTTTGTTTTCCATCGGAATTTCCAAGGATAGCAGAATGCGCCGTGGCTGTAGCAAACGAAGGGTTAATAAAGGATTGATAGGAAGGGACTTGTAGAGCTGGGATACGCGTGACGTTCTTTCTATCTTACAAAGGGTTCGGAGACCTGTGTGTTTAGGATTAAAGCCAGCCACCCCTTTCTTGTGTCTCTCCCTCCTCTCCTCGCAGCAGCCTGTCCCCCTCCTAGATGTAGAGGGCCGTCAGCCCCGCAGCACCTGGACAGGAGGATCAGCCCCACTCATCGCTGCTGCTTTCTATCTACAGCTGATGGTGTACAAGAGTAAGAAGCCCCGGCGTCCGCTGCAGTAGAGGCATCCAAGACTTGTCGTCTGAGACATTCACTTCCTCAGCCCTCCACTAGTCTGCCTGGAGAAACCGAGGGTCATCTTCTTCTGGACAGCGGTAAGTGCTGCCGGCTATCCCGACTCCTTGCCTCTTGCTTAGCATATAGAAAGTTTGCTTTATAATTGTGCTGATCTAATAG